>NC_092718.1:86846664-87041664 GCF_047496885.1 Scyliorhinus torazame
GCTGCACAATGTAAGCAATGGCTGCTAACTCGGCTGCCTGCGAACCTAAATGTCCTGGCAATTTTAACGAGATCTCCTTTTTCCATTAACAATGGTGGAGGAGCCATCTACATAAATTTTTAGCGAATTATCTGTGGTCTGGGTTCTCTGTATTCTGATGCCTGTCTTTGTCGGTAACGATTTGGGAACAAAGGGTCCTGTGTTGTGCTTGGCTGCGATGATCTCACACTCATGTGGAGTTCCTGCATATTGTAAATTATCGGCCAGAAACATGTGCATCTTTGTCCTCTTCACTGAAATGTTGCGGCCTTGTAGGAGTAGGATCCAGCGCGCTGCTCTAATTTGGCTTACTGTACCGTCTTTTAGCCTACCGTCTAACAGTAGCTGTGTCGGGGTGTGCTCGGTCAAAATGGTTGAGTCCTGTTATGTACGAGAAGTACTGAACAGCCCAAAAAACTGCGGGCAAGTGCCTTTTGCAGGCTGAAAATCCTTGCTCTACCGAATCTAAAACTCGTGAGGCATAGGTTACGGGTCCTAAACGATCGTGCCTTTCCTGGAGAAGTATGGCTGAAAGGGTTCGGTCGGTGGTCGCTACCTCTATTGCATATGGGGAGTGTGGGTCTGGTGCCTGCTAAACGGGAGCTGTACTTGGGGCACGTTTCAATGCATCTACGGCATCCGTGTGCTGTGGAAGCCATTTCCATGGGGCCTGTTTCTTAAGGAGCTTGGAAAGTGGGGCTTCTTTTGTGGTGAAACCGTCTATATGGTTCCTGCAATAACCAACCAGTACTAAAAATGACCGGAGTGCTGTTAAATTACGGGGCAAGGGCAATTTAACAATTGAATCAATATGTTTTTGATCTATCTCACTTTTACCATGCGTTATAACTGTTCTTAAATAAGTGACTTTTTCTTGGAGAATTTGGGCTTTTTTGGGGTTGATTTTACATCCAATTTCTTTAGGAGACCTAATAGTTCAGAAAGAAGCAAAATGTGTTCTTTCTTGGTGTCAGTCTGTAGGAGCAAGTCGTCACATACTGAATGAGGCATTTGGGTCGGGAAAACTTTGCTAATCCCTTCGTCAATTGTCTGTGAAAAATGGAGATGGAGTTGCGGAAGCCTTGTGGAAGGCATGTCCACGTGTACTGCTGTCCCTGGAAGGTGAACGCAAATTTATACTGGCACGTTTTGTCCAATGTAATGGACCAAAAGCCATTGCTAATGTCCAGAACCGTGAAAAATTTGACTGAAGTCCCTGCTTTTACATGGTCTCGGGACTCGTGGCAACGGTGGGGGCTGTAACGGAGTTACTTTGTTTAATTCTCTATCGATGGTCAGTCACCATGAACCATCTTGTTTTCTTAAGGGCCAAATCGGGGCATTGTTCATTGAGGCCACGGGCCGAATTACACCTTGATCCAATAACCTTAGTTATTTCTCCATTGGCTTGCTCTGGAAAACCATATTGTTTCTGGGGCTTAGGATCGGGACCTGGAATGATGGCCATTCCTGTAATTTTACAGCAATCGTGCTTGTGCTGGGCAAAATATGCTTTATGTCTCTTCAAGACTTCCCTAACTGTTTTGTCCGTGGATCAAACCAGTAATCTCCCACTGAGCTAATCCTGTGTTCGTAGTCTCCTATTATGAGCATGGCAGGGGCTCGTGCTGCTCTAGCCATTTTCCACACACACTTATTTACGGGGTCGAAAGAAAGGTTGTGTAAGCTCATGAAATCTATCCCCAAGATGTGCTCTGCTGTCTGGGGTAAATCTACCAAAACAACTGAGTGCTTGGTTCTAATGTTACCGATCTGAATATCCACAGGGGCCGTGATGTGTTCCTGCTGGAGGTGTCCTGTAAATCCACTAAGAATGATAGTGTCTGTAGTGGGCCATATGTCTCGCTGGCACATCGTGGAGGAGTTTAACGTGGTTCGGGACCCTCCTGTGTACCAAAGAAACTCTACAGGGTGTCCCCGGACTGTGCCTGTGACTACCGGTCTTGTCCCAAAGTGTATCGCAGACCCAAGTTGGGGAGTCCGAACACAGTCAGTCAGTGCCATTTATGGCCAAATTGTCTGTACGGGCTGTGGATAGGCCTGGCCATTTGTGGGCTGATTCTGTTGCTGTTTCGGGGGGGCTTGGCATTCTCGGGCGTAATGTCCCTTCTGTCCACAATTGTAGCATTCCTGCTTTTAAGGGTGCTGCGTGTTATTTCTACCTTGCGGGATCTTGATGTGTCCTTACTGGATTCATGTTTGCGTCTACTTTCTCCTGCTCTGCCTTTTTATGTGGGGATTGTTCCCAACTCTAGATAGTCTCTTCAGAACCTCTTCAGTCATAATTTGCACATGCCTTTTGTCCTGCATCTGTGGCGTGGGAGACTAAAATACGGGTCCATTTGGCCGTATTGTCTGCAGATAAATGAGTGCGGGTTGGATCTCCAAATACTGCTGTGAAGTGTATCCAGAGGCGTCCAGCAAATGCTGTTGGATGCTCTCCTTTTTTCTGCCTACATCGGTTGAATCCTTCTACGGGATCGCCTCTATTTTAGCCAATTGCATCTAGGCTGGCTGTTTTCATATCCTGGAGGCTACCACCTCCTACATTTTGTGGATAGGGAAGGGCTGAACCAACAGACGGGTCAAGGCTCATTACTATGAGTTTCACTTCTTCCAGCTCGTCCAGACCGTACATGGCGGTCTGTTGTCTAACTCGCTCAAATAAATGGTGTGGGTCTGATGTGGGGTGAAAGGTTTCTATTTTATCATGGGCATCCCTTAACTGGGTGATGGTTAGTGGGGTGGTGTACACAAAATCGGGTTGGTTTTCTGTCGGTACGTTGCGCTGCGTGATGACTTGATTCATAGGGTTGGGTGCTGCCTGTGCAGTCGGTGGTGCGGGTGCTTTCCTTTTCGGGGCATGGGGGGCTCTATTCTGACTTTCTGTTCCGTTTACATACCGATGGGCCGTTTCATTAAGTTCCTGCCAATCAGGGCCATCTTCCTGATCTAAATTTGGTCCAAAGGTATCTCTGAGCCCATTCTGAACTGAGAGCAGTGATTGCAATCTTGCAATTTGCTGCCTGCATTTGGCATGGTCTACCGAACTCTGCCTTTGTTCCACGGTGGAACGTGGAGTGCTCGTAGGGCTGCCTTTAAGTCCTCGCATTGCTTTTTCAATTGTTCTACTTGGTATTCCGTTTCTTCCCTTACCAAAACTGCACGTTGCGTGTCTTGGTAGGCCTTATCATACTGTGACTGAAAGCTACTTAGGTGAGCGAGACAAGATTGGTGTGCCCGTTTGACATCAGCCATTCTCCCTGTGTCTGTGTGGGTCTCACCCCCACAAATCCCCCCCCAAAGAAAATGTGCGGTGTGATGAATTGACCACGATGCATTGCCCCTTCATTGGAAAAGAAAATGAATTGGGTACTCTAAAATTATAAAAGAAAAAGATACTCCGTTATACTACACCTCCCACCAAGCCTCATTTCAACGTTCTCTGACATCCCTGGAAACCAGGAATGGCTTCAATCTCCAAATCACTCCGAACATGTCAGCGTTTCAACCTCCTGTGAGGAAAAAGTAGTCTCTTTTTGTCACTCTCCGGGGTCATTGCTGTTATTCTTTCCCGCTCCACCTTCTCCCCTTGTTCTCTCTCTTCTCGCCACTCTGTTTTTCTTTCTGTGATTCTTACCCTCTCTCTCGCCCACTGCTACCCCATTGTGGCCCCAATTCACAGACAACCCAAGTCCTTTTGAGGGTTTGCAGAATTATTCCTCTGGGAGAATCCAGAAAAAAACGGCAGGTTGCATTTGGAGATGAAGGTGCGAGATTTGCAATAATGACATTCCTTACATTACCTGCAACTGTGCCATAATTGAGTGAAATCAAAGAAGCTGAATATTCAGATGCAGATCAGAGAATTTTGTAGGCGGGGGTGGCCAACATATACACTGATCTGAGACCATGGGGCGAAATTCTCCGGAAACGGCGCGATGTCCGCCGACTGGCGCCCAAAACGGCGCAAATCAGACGGGCATCGCGCCGCCCCAAAGGTGCGGAATGCTCTGCATCTTTGGGGGCAGAGCCCCAACCTTAAGGGGCTCGGTCGGCGCCGGACGAATTTCCGCCCTGCCAGCTGGCGGAAAAGGCCTTTGGTGCCCCGCCAGCTGGCACGGAAATGACATCACCGGGCAGGGGGGGTCGGAGAATTTCGCCCCATGTTTCAAGCAGCGAGCATGTCTGACATTGAATGGTGATTTACTGGTTCAGGATGATAGCAGAGAAACCACAAGAACATTGAGACTTGGGATCTCACAACATCTAGATCAAGATCATTTGGTCATTACCAAATTCTGAGCCAGGGCACATATTCGGTTTGGTGACCATGGGCGAAATTCTCCGACCCCCCGCCGGGTCGGAGAATCACCAGGGGCTGGCGTGAATCCCGCCCCCGCTGGTTGCCGAAGTCTCCGGCACCGGAGATTCGGCGGGGACGGGAATCGCGCCGCGCCGGTTGGCGGGCCCCCCCCCCCCGCGCGATTCTCCGGCCCAGATGGGCCGAAGTCCCGCCGCTAAAATGCCTGTCCCGTCGGCGTAAATTAAACCAACTACCTTACCGGCGGGACAAGGCGGCGCGGCCGGGCTCCGGGGTCCTGGGGGGGGCGCGGGGCGATCCGGCCCCTGGGGGTGCCCCCACGGTGGCCTGGCCCGCAATCGGGGCCCACCGATCCGCGGGCGGGCCTGTGCCGTGGGGGCAATCTTTCCCTTCCGCCTCCGCCACGGTCTCCACCATGGCGGAGGCAGAAGAGACTCCGTCCACTGCGCACGCGTGGGAATGCTGTCAGCGGCCGCTGATGCACCCGCGCATGCGCCGCCCGGAGATGTCATTTCCGCGCCAGCTGGCGGGGCACCAAAGGCCTTTTCAGCCAGCTGGCGGGGTGGAAATTCGTCCGGCGCCAACCTAGCCCCTTAAAGTTGGGGCTCGGCCCCCAAAGTTGCGGAGCATTCCGCACCTTTGGGGCGGCGCGATGCCCGTCTGGGTCGTCATTCTCCGACCCCCCCGCCGGGTTGGAGAATTGCTGGGGGCTGCCGTGAATCCCGCCCCCGTTGGTTGCCGAAGTCTCCGGTACCGGATATTCGGCGGGGGCGGGAATCAGGCCGCACCGGTTGGCGGGACCCCCCGCTGCATTCTCCGGCCCGGATGGGCCGAAGTCCCGCCAATAAATTGCCTGTCCTGCCGGCGTGGATTAAACCACCTTTTGAACGGCGGGGCAAGGCTGCGTGGGCGGGCTCCGGGGTCCTGGGGGGGCTAAAATGCCTGTCCCGTCGGCGTAAATTAAACCAACTACCTTACCGGCGGGACAAGGCGGCGCGGGGCGATCTGGCCCCGGGGGGTGCCCCCACGGTGGCCTGGCCCGCGATCGGGGCCTACCGATCCGCGGGCGGGCCTGTGCCGTGGGGGCAGTCTTTCCCTTCCGCCTCCGCCACGGTCTCCACCATGGCGGAGGCGGAAGAGACGCCCTCCACTGCGCATGCGCGGGAAACTGTCAGCAGCCGCTGACGCTCCCGCGCATGCGCCGCCCGGGGATGTCATTTCCGCGCCAGCTGGCGGGGCAACAAAGGCCGTTTCCGCCAGCTGGCGGGGCGGAAACCCCTCCGGTGTCGGCCTAGCCCCTTAATGTTGGGGCTCGGCCCCCAAAGATGCGGAGCATTCCGCACCTTTGAGGCGGCGCGATGCCCGTCTGATTGGCGCCGTTTTGGGCGCCAGTCGGCGGACATCGCGCCATTTGGGGAGAATTTCTCCCCTGATTTGTGCCGTTTTGGGCGCCAGTTGGCGGACATCGCACCGATTCGGGAGAATTTCGCCCCAGATGTAGGGGATGTACAAATCACAGTCAAGAAGCAATCGGACCGCTTCCTATGTAAACTTGACTGGAGCCAATAGATTCTGCAGGGGCGAGAATCGATTAACTCGAGACCCACAGCTGAAAATCCGAATCCCTTTTTCAGTAATGTCTTTACAGTCTAGACACCTCTCTTAACCCCTCCACGAGCCTGAAGAGGCATCGGTGAACCTGCTGTGTGAACAAATCCAAACCATGCTCTTTCATGGTGTGTTCACTCGTCTACTACACCTCTTCTGACAGTGCCCCATTCTATCTCCCTGCTGTGGTGGTTTTTCCATATCTTAATTGACCTCAAATCCAAACCTGTTCTCCCGGTTGAAGATCTGATAACGTTTCATAGATTATCATAGAATTTACAGTGCAGAAGGAGGTCATTCGGCCCATCGAGTCTGCACCGGCTCTTGGAAAGAGCGCCCTACCCAAGGTCAACACCTCCACCATATCCCCATAACCCAGAAACCCCGCCCAACACTAAGGGCAATTTTGGACACTAAGGGCAATTTATCATGGTCAATCCACCTAACCTGCACATCTTTGGACTGTGGGAGGACACCGGAGCACCCGGAGGAAACCCACGCACACACGGGGCGGACGTGCAGACTCCGCACAGACAGTGACCCAAGCCAGAATCGAACCTGGGACCCTGGAGCTGTGAAGCAATTGTGCTATCCACAATGCTGTTCTTGCTCTGTGGCAACTATCTCTACATTTCATCTGTTTCACCTCTATCTCCTATTTTATATTCATGGGATGTGGGCGGTGCTGGATGTGGGCGGTGCTGGATGTGGGCAGTGCTGGATGTGGGCAGTACTGGATGTGGGTGGTGCTGGATGTGGGCGGTGCTGGATGAGCCAGCATTTATTGTCCATCCCTAATTGGCCTGAGTGGTTTGAAGAGGGCATTTAAGAGTCAACCATATTGCTGTGGGTCTGGAGTCACATGAAGGCCAGACCGGGTAAGGATGGCAGATTCCCCTCCCTAATGGGACAGGAGTGAATCAAATTGGTTTGTATGACAATCAATGTGCCAGGATGCCAGAACCCAGGTACGAGAGGAAGTACCAGGGTGCCACCCAGTCCTGTCCCCAACCACCCAAGGAGCTCTAATGGCCTGGGAGACACCCTGGCCCTCCCCAGATGCCATTATGCCTGGTCCACGTTTGTGGAAACCAGTGCTAAATGGCGCCCTGGCGAGACTTCCAGTCTTGTCCGTTAGGTCCCAGGCACCAGGGGAATCACATCAACTCATTTTTAAATGAGCCGAATGAATTATTTAAATATGCTGATCTGGGTCACACCCAACGGGGGCGATATCCAGACTGTGACATCGCGCGAGACTCTATTAAATCTGGCGAGACAAATGGGGCATGATGAGGCCGTTGAATCGTGCCTGATTTCTCTGAAACCTACATTCATCACATTTGATCAATCATTTGATACATCTGAATCGTGTTTCTTCTGATGAGCTCGAGAGCCCCCAGTCACCAACTCAAATACCGTGCCCAGGCTCGGAATTTGGTCATGGCTAAATGACCCTGATGTAGGCATTGTGAAATGCCAAATCTCAATGGTCTTGGGAATGCTATTCTATCACAATGAAGTAGTAATTCATCACTCAATGTCAGAAACGCTCTCTGCTCGGAGTAAGGGGCACGTTTTATGTGCTTTTGTTGGACGTGCTTTCATTGGGGGGAGGGGGGAGCGGTAAAATATGGCAGGTGCGCAGCCCACCACCTTCCCATCTACCCTCAGGCTCACCCACCCCCCCATTCCTGCACAACAGAATAGCTAGCATCACCCTACTCGTCCCACCACATGCAAACGAGTAACCAAGGGTCAAGAGCTATTTAACAAGCCAAGTGACCATGATAATACTCTGCCCACCCCACAGTGGGTGGGAGTGGGCAGCTGGGCAGGAGTGGGAAGGCCCTTTTTGCTGATAAGTTTTTAAAAGGTTGGAAAGGATGGGATACTATCGTAGGGAGTTGGAGTGCCCTTTGCACATTCGGGGGCAGCAACCAACTTCCATTACAGTAACCCCCACTTCCTTCTTCCCCACTTTCTCTCTCAAATCCACCTACGATCCCCCCCTCTCCCACAACAACCCCCCCCCCCCTTTCCTCCTCTAAGCTGGCCAAACCCACCGCACCCAATACCTTTGGGACTTACTCATACTCCCTGATCCATCAGCCACCTTCTTGGAACTGGTTGCAATCCCCACTAATGAGATCTTGGCACTGCTGGTTAAACTGCAACTCCCAAAGGGAGGAATTCCATCTTGTCGAGGGCCAATTTAGCTCACCCACAGCTGATTATGGCATGGAGCAATTTGCCTTCCCACAGACTGCCAACTACAAACACCCTAATTTTATCCTAACTTATGAGGGGCATGGACAGGGTGGATAAGGAGCATCTGTTCCCCTTAGTTGAAGGGCCAGTCATGAGGGGACACAAGTTCATGGTGAGGTGCAGGAGGTTTAGGTGGGATTTGAGGAAAAACGTTTTTACCCAGAGGGCGGGGACGGCCTGGAATGCACTGCCTGGGAGGGTGGTAAGAGGCGGGTTGCCTCACATCCTTTAAAAGGTACCTGGATGAGCACTTGGCAAGTTATAACATTCAAGGCTATGGGCCAAGTGCTGGTAAATGGGATTAGGTAGGTAGGACAGCTATTTTTCACATGTCAGTGTAGACTCAATGGGCCGAAAGGCCTCTTCTGCACTGTGTTTTTCTGTGACTATATAAAGGGGTTTAGGTGACACTGTGTTTCTGTGATTTTCTAATATTTACAATTCTGAAACCACCGCTTACACTGGCTTGCTGTCATGCTGCCTTCTGCTAATCACATGCATATATGTCACTTCCTTCCATGACACTACAGTCCATTACAGTTAACCTTTTATGGGATAAGTACACCATCCTCCATTATACTGCATCACCCCCCCCCCCCCCCCCCACCCCGCCCTCGCTCCGTGGCATTCCCTTCTCCAGCGCAGCTCTGGGACAGGGATTCGGCCCCACATGGCACAGAGTCAGACTGGCCAATACATCTCTCTGTGGAGCGAGGAAGGAAGGGGTGAAGGAGACAAGGGGAAAAGAATGAAGGGAGAGAAAAAGAAGGGTGAGGGATAGACCGAGAGAAGGAGAGATGGAGAGGATGAGAGGGGGAAGGGAGGGAAGGAAAGGAGGAGAGGGAGGGTAGGAGAGGGAGTGGGGAAGGGAGGCAGAGGAGAGAGGGGCGAGGGAAGGAGGTGAGGGGAGAGGGATGGTGTGTGAGGGAGGGACAGGCAGGAAGAGGGAAAAGAGGAGAGAGGATGGGGAGAGAGGAAGAGGGACAGAGGATGAGGGGTTGAGAGAGAGGGAGGGGGAGAGAGTGAACGCGAGGAAGGGAGGAATGGCGATTTGGAAAGAGAGGGAGGGCTTTGATCTTAATTATTCCCTTCTTGCCATCAATCTTGAAGAAGTACCAAGACCACATGATCCCAGAACTGAGAGATTATTACAATCAGGACAGATTGAACAGGTCGGGGTCCTTTTCTCTGGTAAAAAGAAAGCTGAGGGGGTGACGTGATCGAGACCTTGAAAATTATGAAAGGGGTTTTGATTGGGTTGATGGAGAGATGTTTCCTGTCGGGGGGATACCGGAACTCGGGAACATCAATATGCGACAGTCAGTAATCAATCCAATGGGGAATTCAGGAGAAAACTCTTTCTCCAGGGAGTGGGGAGAATGAGGAACTCACTCCTACAGGGAGTGGGGAGAACATCGGATTCGCTCCCACAAGGAGTGGGGAGAATGTGGGACTCACTCCCACAGGGAGTGGGGAGAATGTGGGACTCACTCCCGCAGGAAGTGAGGTGAATGTAGGATTCTCTCCCAAAGGGAGTGGGGAAAATGTCGGATTCGCTCCAGCGGGTCGGAGAATGGCCGTTGGCCGCTGTGAATTCCGCCCCCGCCACCCGCCGAAGTCTCCGAAGGGAGAAAAGTCGGCGGGGCGTCAATGGCGCCGCACACCTCGGAGAATGGCACGGGTGGGCGCAAGGCAATGGATTTTGGGGCTGCCGATATTCTCCCGTCCGGATGGGCCGAAGTCCCGCCGACGTGATGACAGGTCACGTCGGCGTAAATCAGACCACCTTTCAATCGGCGTCAACCAGTGCTCAAGGTTTACGCCGACCAGCGTGGAGGTGGGTGACGGCCTGGGGGGTTGGCCGCTGGAGAGGTGATGGCGTGGCCGCAGTCTGAATGTGTGGGGGAGAGGTGTACGTAGGGTTTTGTGTGTGTGTGTGCGGCTGTGGGGGGGGGGGGGGTGGTTAGAGTGGGCTGGGCTCCGGGGGAGTGCCGGGAGGGGGGGTGAGTGCCGGGGAGGAGGATGGGGTCCGTGCCGGGGAGGGGGATGGGGTCCGTGCCGGGGAGGGGGATGGGGTCCGTGCCGGGGAGGGGGGTGGGGTCCGTGCCGGGGAGGAGGATGGGGTCTGTGCCAGGGAGGGGGATGGGGGCGGGGTCCGTGCCGTGGAGGGGGATGGGGTCCGTGCCGGGGAGGGGGATGGTGTCCGTGCTGGGAGGGGGATGGGGTCCGTGCCGGGGAGGAGGATGGGGTCTGTGCCGGGGAGGAGGATGGGGTCCGTGCCGGGGAGGGGGATGGGGTCCGTGCCGGGGAGGAGGATGGGGTCCGTGCCGGGGAGGGGGATGGCGTCCGTGCCGGGGAGGGGGATGGGGTCCGTGCCGGGGAGGAGGATGGGGTCCGTGCCGGGGAGGGGGATGGGGTTCGTGCCGGGGAGGGGGATGGGGGGACGGGGTCCGTGCCGGGGAGGGATGTGGGGGAGGGGGGCAAGCGAGTTGGTCCACCTGGCCAGGTGCCAGCCTCCAACAGTCGGACCCATGCGGTCCATGCCACCTAGCTGGGGGGAGGAGGGGGTATGGGCAATGATGACATGCCGTCCCGTCCCCCCGCCCCCCCACCCCACCTGCCCCCCCCCCTCCCCCGCCCCCCAGGCCGTCATGTTTTCCGATCAGCCAGCGATGTTGGCCGCCATGGCGGCAGCCGCTAATGTCCACGTTGCCCTGGATGAGGAGGAGGAGGAGGAGGGTGCCAGAGAGGCGGCGCAGGCTGCCGCAGAGGGACAGCGGGCAGCCGACCAGGCTGGAGGGACACCTGACCGACAGGACGAGGAGGGGGAGGAGGACGTCGCAGCCCCACGGCAACGGAGGCACCCAGAGGCACCCCGTGTGTACCGGCCCCGGCAGTCATACCAGGACCTCACAGACCGAGAATGCAGGAGGAGACTCTGGATGAGCCGGGAAACCGTGGCACACATCTGCCACCTGCTGGCGCACCTGTCACCGCGTGGCACTGGCGGGGGACACCCTCTCCCCATGTCCGTCAAGGTTACGGTGGCCCTGAACTTTTATGCAACGGGGTCATTCCAGGCACCGAGTGGGGACCTGTCCGGCATATCGCAGACATCGGTGCATCGGTGCATCCGGGCAGTGACAGATGCCCTATATGCCATGGCGCACCGCTACATCCGCTTCCCTGTGGACCGGGCCAGCCAAGATGCCCAGGCCGTGGGCTTCTCTGCCGTGGCCGGCTTCCCCATGGTCCAGGGCGCGATTGATGGGATGCATGTCGCCGTGCGGCCACCTGCAGATAACAGGGCCGTGTTCACCAATAGGAAGGGGACCTATTCGATGAACATACAGGTGGTCTGTGACCACCACATGATGATCCTGCACGTCTGCGCCCGTTACCCGGGCAGTGTACACGACTCATACGTGTTGTCGCGGTCATACATCACCGGCATGTACGAGGGACGCCATCCCCGGCTGAGGGGCTGGTTGCTGGGCGACAGGGGCTACCCATTGCGATCGTGGCTGATGACGCCTATACGGAGGCCACGCAATGAGGCGGAGAACCGCTACAATGATGCCCATGTAGCGACAAGGGGAGTGATAGAGAGGTGCTTTGGCGTGCTGAAGATGCGTTTCAGGTGCCTGGACCTCTCTGGGGGCGCCCTCCAGTATCGGTCAGATAGGGTCGGCCGCATCATTGTGGTGTGCTGCGTCCTGCACAATATAGCCCAGCAGAGGGGCAATGTGACGCAGGCAGAGGAGGGCGGAGTGGAGGAGCAGCAGGAAGAGGCGCAGTCCTCCCCAGATGAGGGGGATGGGGGTAATGGTCAGGGCAGACGGGGTAGACACAGGCGGGTGGCTGTCCACCGTTACCGGCTGGGCCAGCGGGCACGGGACAGGCTGATAGCCGCCTGCTTCACTGACTAGATGGGTGTCGGAATCGGGTAGTATGGCCACAGACCGCACACAATGGCAACAGCCGACCACCCACACCCCCCACCCATCCACCCACCCAGCACCCTCACCCCCCCACCCACCCAGCACCCTCACCCCCCTCCCCAACCCCACCCACCCCACCTGCATGCACACCACCCCCCCATTGCCGATCCACCTGCGGCACAACGGCCGGGCTCACACAGTTGCCGGTGGACGCGTGTCAATTGCAGGCCATGGAGGATGATGACAACCCGCCCTGCGATGAGCTCCTGGCTCCACATCATTGGACTATGTCTGACCCATGGCCACAGTACCACCATCCACCCGGACTATCCCTGCATGCGGCTGTGACACTGCAGCGCATGGTCCCGTCCTCTGCCCGGGGGGATGTTGATGGCGGCCCAGGGGGAAGGGGGCAGACTCACCTGGGGCTGAGGTAAGACCACCCCTCACACACACACTTGCGCTCAACGTACATGACACCCCCGCACGCTTTGGACAGAGCACAAAGGCAGCTTCTGTAGGTGTAACATTGACTTTAATAACTAAAGGTGTTCATGCACGTGCCCTAGCCCCTAAAACTCATCTGTGCCCTGCACCCGTGCCAACTTACTCAGTGTCTAATTGTTTGGCCTTACAGACCGTATGACTACGTCTACGTGGTTCCCCAGATGGTACAGCAGAACTGGAGGTGGACTCCTGTGATTCCTGCCCCCTGACACGGGATCCCTTTGGCGGCCGTTTCCTGGGGCGCCCTGGCCTAGATGGGCCAGGCTACGGCCCGGGCGACTGGGATGGCGTGCTGCCAGTCTGTCCTGCCCGTTGCCCACCCGATGCACCTGGGACGGAAGGGGGGGAATCCGAGGTGTCGCGGTGTTCCGGGACCTCCCCTACAGCGGGACCCGGGACGGACCATAGCACCTCCTCCTCCCTCGGGGTGCCCGATGGCCCCCAGGCCTCTACATGGGTGGGGGATGCGAACGGACTGGCCATCCGACGCCCCCCGACATCTGGTGCTGCCAGTCCTGGAGGCCCGTGCTGGTATCGACAGGGGTCTGCAGGTTTGCAGCCATGGAGCTCAGGGGATTGGCAAACCCTGTCTGTGACTGTGCGACGCCGGCTCGCACATGGGCAATGGCGCCGATGCCCTCAGCGTGGGCCTGCTGAGACTGGGCTATGGCCTGCTGAGACTGGGCCATGGCCTGCAGAGACTGGGCTATGGACTGTTGAGACTGGGCCATGGCCTGCTGAGACTGGGCCATGGCGTTGAGCGCCACTGCCATCTGTCGCTGGCGCTGGCTCATGGCCTCCTGTGAGAGGGCAGCCATGTCCTGGGCCACAGATGCCGCCTGCACGGAAAGCCCCAGGCCTCGCAAACCGTTCCCCATGTCTGACACCGTCGCACCCATTGCCTCCAACGCGGACGCCACCCGTGCGGTGTCGGCTTGGGTGGCACGCATGACCGGCACCACTCCCAGCTCCTGGACGCGGGTGGACTCCTCCACCTGCGACTGCAGCCGCCGCAAGCCGGCCGTCACCCTCTTCGCTCGTCTCCGGTTAGGTGGTTGCATCGGATCTATGGGTGGGTGTGGTAACTGCAGGAACCCGGGATCCATCTGGGCGGCAGATGTTCGCTTGGGCTGGGCTGCCCTCCGACCGCCCGGCCCCTCTGCTGCTCCTACCTCCACCTGCTGTACCGGGACGGCTGTTTTGTGCGCACCAGTGAGTGTACCAGACGCCTCATCACTAAAGTGCCCAACCGAGGTGAGCGTCTCTGCGATGGTGGAGGGTGTTGGTGACAGCAGTGGCGTTGTGTCGTGCGCATCGTCCCACTCTGAGTCCATGGCACTTTGGGGTGGCAGTTCGTCTCCGCCCATCCAATCTGTGTCACTGTCCTGTATTTCAGTTTCCTGGGTAGTGGTGTCCTGGGTAGTGGTGTCCTGGGTAGTGGTGTCCTGGGTAGTGGTTTCGTGGCTCGGCTGTGACGGGGGCCTGTGGCTGCCCCTCTCGTCGCTGGGTGGCACACGCCTGCGTCGTCGCACCCGCACGAGACGGGGGCGTCGTCTCCCTGTTCCTCCAGGTCTCTCCGTCTCCAGTGGTCTCCGAGGGACATCGTGCGGGCGTCGCATGCCGGAGGGTCTGGGTCTCTCCATCTCCAGTGGTCTCCGAGGGGCATCCTGCGGGCGTCGCATGCCAGAGAGTCTGGGTCTCTCCATCTCCAGTGGTCTCCGAGGGGCATCCTGCGGGCGTCGCATGCCAGAGGGTCCGGGTCTCTCCATCTCCAGTGGTCTCCGAGGGGCATCATGCGGGCGTCGCATGCCAGAGGGTCCAGGTCTCTCCGTCCCCCGTGGTCTTCGAGGGGCATCATGCGGGCGGTCTGCATCTGTGGGGATGGGTGCCTCGACGTTTGCTCCTGCAATACACAATGAAGCATGCATGGTTAGACACGCAGGCAGTGATCAGGTGATATAGGGGAGGGGGGATATAGGGGAGGGGGGATATGGGGAGGGGGATATGGGGGAGGGGGGATATGGGGACGGGCTGTCGGTGGCTCGCTTGCTGGTGGGCCCCCGACCTCTGCATCAGCAATCTCCCGGTCCTCAGGTCCGCCAGCCAGTTCCAGGGCCCTTCCCTCATGTTCGGTCAGTGGCCTCTCATCAGCGGGGCCTCCTCCAGTTCTCACATGCTCCCTATTGTTGTGTGCGCGTTTCTCCTGTGGGGGGGGGGGGGGGGGTGGCAGCAGGGGTAAAAGGCAACAGTGTTAGACAGGTATATGAATGCACGCCATCGGTTGCGCGTGCATTGCAGAGGTTAAGGTTAGGGCTGGATTCACTTGGGGAGATGGGGGAAGGCGGATATGGGGAAGGGGGGATATGGGGAAGGGGGGATATGGGGGAGGGGGATATGGGGGAGGGGGGATATGGGGGAGGGGGGATATGGGGGAGGGAGGATATGGGGGAGGGGGGATATGGGGGAGGGAGGATATGGGGGAGGGGGGATATGGGGGAGGGGGGATATGGGGGAGGGAGGATATGGGGGAGGGGGGATATGGGGGAGGGGGATATGGGGGAGGGAGGATATGGGGGAGGGGGGATATGGGGAGGGAGGATATGGGGGATCTGGAGATCGGGCAGGGGGGGAGGCTCACTCTAGCTGCTCTGACGAGGTCGTTCACCTTCTTGTGGCACTGGGCGCCTGTCCGTGGTGTCAGGGCCACAGCAGTGACGGCCTCTGCCACCTCCCTCCACAGACGCCGGCTGTGGCGTGGGGCAACTCTGCGGCCGTGCCCGGGATACAGGGCATCCCTCCTCTGCTCCACAGCGTCCAGGAGCGCCTCCACATCCCGTGACTGGAACCTCGGGGCTGAGCGGCGGGCGGCCATCCGGTTGGGTGTTCTGGTCAGGTGGGGGAGCAGCGCGTCCTTAATGAGCCGTCACGCCATGCGGCGAGTATGACGCCGCACGGCGTGAACCACGTGAGCCAGTGCGGATCCCGTCACGTCGCTGCTAGCCCATTCCGGGCCGGAAACTTTGAGACGTTTTTGGCGGCGTGATGCAGGTGGGATTTGCCCCGTTTTTGCCGCCGGTCGGCGGGCTTTGCGCCGATAACGGAGAATTTCACCCGTGGGGCGCGTTCCCCAGGGAGTAGGGAGAATGTGGGTCTCGCTCCCACAGGGAGTGGGGAGAATGTGGGACTCAGTCCCACAGGGAGTGGGGAGAATGTGGGACTCAGTCCCACAGGGAGTGGGGAGAATGTGGGACTCAGTCCCCCAGGGAGTGGGCGGAATGTGGGACTCAGTCCCCCAGGGAGTGGGCGGAATGTGGGACTCAGTCCCACAGGGAGTGGGGGGAATGTGGGACTCGCTCCCACAGGGAGTGGGGAGAATGTGGGACTCCCTCCCACAGGGAGTGGGGTGAATGTGGGACTCACTCGCACAGGGGGCGAAATTCTCCCCAAATGGCGCGATGTCCGCCGACTGGCTCCGCATCTTTGGTGGCCGAGCCCCAACATTGAGGGGCTAGGCCGATGCCGGAGGGATTTCCGCCCCGCTAGCTGGCGGAAACAGCCTTTGTTGCCCCACCAGCTGGCGCGGAAATGACATCCCCGGGCGGCGCATGCGCGGGAGCGTCAGCGGCTGCTGACAGTTTCCCACGCACGCGCAGTGGAGGGAGTCTCTTCCGCCTCCGCCATGGTGGAGACCGTGGTGGAGGCGGAAGGGAAAGAGTGCCCCCACGGCACAGGCCCGCCCGCGGATCGGTGGGCTCCCGATCGCGGGCCAGGCCACCGTGGGAGCACTCCCCGGGACCCCGGAGCCCCCCACGCCGCCTTGTCCCGCCGTTCAAAAGGTGGTTTAATCTACGCCGGCGGGACAGGCAATTTATCGGCGGGACTTCGGCCCATCCGTGCCGGAGAATCGAGCGGGGGGTCCCGCCAACCGGCGCGGCCCGATTCCCGCCCCCGCCGAATATCCGGTGCCGGAGACTTCGGCAACCGGCGGGGGCGGGATTCACGGCAGCCCCCGGCGATTCTCCAACCTAGCGGGGGGTCGGAGAATGACGCCCCTGATGTGTGGCCTCCTACAGCAGCTGACGAAATGGCTGCGAGCTGAAGGCCACGCATATTTACAACCTGGCTCCTGGGCGGAGCTAGCATGCAGGGGCCCAGGTGAACCTGTAGTGCAGGTTCTACCGTACAACCCTTAATACAAGAACACAGTGGTTTATCACACACACGGAGTGGGGAGAATGTGGGACTCACTCACACAGGGAGTGGGGAGAATATGGGACTCGCTCCCACAGGGAGTGTGAAGAATGTGGACTCACTCACACCGGAGTGGTTGAGGTGAATAGTGTTGATGCATTTAAGAGAGAAACAGGATAAATAAATGAGGGAGAGAGGAATAGAAGGAGATGGTGACGGGGGTACATGAAGAGGAGGAGTGGGAGGAGGCTTCTGAGGAGCCGAGGGGCTGAATGGCTTGTTTGTGTGATGTAATTGTATGTACTTTGGTGTGATTTCAGACTCTGCTGCCAACATTATTGTAACTGGGATGGTGGGTAGCCCAGTAATACTACCCTGTTTCTACAAGGAAGAAGGTATACACCCGCACTCGTCTTTACGTCTGTTTTGGCAAGTGAATACGCAAGTTGTCTACAATTACAAAGAAGGCAGAAGTGATCCAACTTACCAGAACGATAAATATAAGGGGAGAGTGAAGGCCTTTGAGACTGCAATACGGAATGGTAATCTCTCTCTCCAGATTAACAATCTCACCATTCATGATGAGAATTACTACACCTGCTATTTTATGATCAACAACAAGAAGGTTCTTCAGACTTTGGTCCGACTGCAGATAGTAGGTAAGTAAATGGTTTTACGCCTGAACTGTGAAACCACACTCCTTGCTTGCTCTCCACTCCAAATGGTGTGACTATTAAATCCATCAAACTGTGACAGACACAGGAGCGCAGGGTGCTGGGGGAGAGAGGGGTCACTGAGTGACCATGAGAGGGAGCTGCGTTAACACTAGTAGATATACAGTCAGTAACACACAATGCCTAAGGGGGAGGGGTTACTCTGTGATCCTGAGGGGAACACCGCAAGTCCATGGACTTGACAGCAAGTCACGACCTGCTACTACCCCAGCCCGGGCAGCCAATCCTCAGCAAACCCGAAGGTTTTGGAGGCTTTTTCGGTGTTTTTTATTCGCCTCCTGTTCGCCCTTCGCAGCTATGGCAGCCAATCCCGCCTGTCAATATTTGCAGTAATTCGCGTCTGCAAGACTTCTGCCTGAGAGGGGCAGTGCATCGCGGGGCGGAGCGTGCAGTGCCCCAGCCACTAGTGAGATTTGAATACAAATAAATGATGGTTTCACATGGGCCCGCCAGCACAGGCCGCAAATTTTGAAAACGCCAGCAGTCGCAAATCACAATTTTACAATTATGCATGATTCCCCGTCCAATCACGATTCTTGCTTCCAAAGTTGTGAAGTGCAGAATCCAGCCCCACTGTCAGTAGTAACACTGGGCGGTGATCATTTAAAATTCTCAGATGGATTCCTCCTCTACAGCTAACTTCAACGCCCCATTGATGTTGGCGCCACGTCCTCAAGATATTCAACTGGGTGAGGAAGTCAATCTTACCTGCCGTTCCTCAGGTGGCTATCCAAAGCCAGTTTTGAATTGGATGGATGCAAAGGGCTATTTGCTACCGAGAGGAAACCAGGGGAACACAACTACACATTCAGATCCCGCCAGTGGCCTCTGGAGTGTCACCAGTGTCCTGAGAGTCAACATCACCAGGAACTCCACTTTTCTTTGTTCTGTCTTCAACAGCCGGACGAACGATACACGGTTTTCAGGCCAGTGGACATGTAAGTGTTGCCTTAAATACATTCTGCAATAGGCGGTTACACAGTAGGCTAAACAACTGGCTTGTAATGCAGAACAAGGCCAGCAGCGCGGGTTCAATTCCTGTACCGGCCTACCTGATTAGGTGATGGAATGTGGGACTAGGGGCTTTTCACAGTAACTTAATTGAAGCCTACTTGTGACAATAAGCAATTTTTTTTTGTTGTGACTTAAAAAAAAAAATTTTTTACAGTTTTTTTTTATAGCACCCTCAACTCCAGGGTCACAATGTCATGGGTCTGGGTCCTCGCGCCCCTTGCCAGTACTGAGGGAGCGCTGCACTGTCGGAGAGTTTGTTCTGAGGGAGCGCTACACTGTCAGAGGGTCAGTACTGAGGGAGTGCTGCACTGTCAGAGTCAGTTCTGAGGGAGCGCTACACTGTCAGAGGGTCAGTTCTGAGGGAGCGCTACACTGTCAGAGGGTCAGTACAGAGGGAGTGCTGCACTGTCGGAGGGCCAGTAATGAGGGAGTGCTGCACTGTCAGAGTCAGTTCTGAGGGAGCGCTACACTGTCAGAGGGTCAGTACTGAGGGAGTGCTGCACTGTCGGAGGGTCAGTACAGAGGGAGTGCTGCATTGTCGGAGGGCCAGTAATGAGGGAGTGCTGTACTGACAGAGGGTCAGTACTGAGGGGGTGCAGCACTGTCGGAGAGTCAGTTCTGAGGGAGCGCTGCACTGTCAGAGGGCCATTACTGAGGGAGTGCTGCACTGTGAGAGGGTCAGTACTAAGAGAGAGCTGCACCGTCAGAGGGTCAGTACTGAGGGAGTGCTGCACTGTGAGAGGGTCAGCATTGAGGGAGTGCTGCACTGTAAGAGGGTCAGTACTGAGGGAGTGCTGCACTGTCAGAGGGTCAGTACTGAGGGAGTGCAGCACTGTCGGAGTGTCAGTTCTGAGCGGGCGCTGCACTGTCAGAGGGTCAGTACTGAGAGACAGCTGCACTGTCAGAGGGTCAGTACTGAGGGTGTGCTGCACTGTCAAATGGTCAGAACTGAGGGAGTGCTGCACTGACAGAGGGTCAGCACTGTGGGAGTGCTGCACTGTTGGAGAGTCAGTTCTGAGGGGGCGCTGCACTGTCAGAGGGTCAGTAAAGAGAGGGTGCTGCACTGTGAGAGGGTCAGCATTGAGGGAGCGCTGCACTATCAGAGTGTCAGTACTGAGGGAGCGCTGCACTGACAGAGGGTCAGTACTGAGGGAGCGCTGCACTGACAGAGGGGCTGTACTGAGGGAGTGCTGCACTGTCAGAGGGTCAGTACTGAGGGAGTGCTGCACTGTCAGAGGGTCAGTACTGAGGGAATGCTGCACTGTCAGAGGGTCAGTACTGAGGGAGTGCTGCACTGTCAGAGGGTCAATACTGAGGGAGTGCTGCACTGTCAGAGGGTCAGTAAAGAGAGGGTGCAGCACTGTGAGAGGGTCAGCACTGAGGGAGTGCTGCACTGTCAGAGGGTCAGTACTGTGGGAGTGCTAAACTATCAGAGGGTGATTACAGAGGGAGCGCTGCACTGTGGCAGGATCAATACTGAGGGAGTGCTGCACTGTCAGAGGGTCAGTACTGAGGGAACGCTGCACTGTGAGATGGTCAGTATTGAGGGAGCGCTGAACTGCCAGAGTATCAGAACTGAGGGAGCACTGCACTGTCAGAGGGTCAGTACTGAGGGAGCGCTGCACCATGAGCGGGTCAGAACTGAGGGAGCACTGCACTGGTGGAGGGTCAGTACTGAGGGAGCGCTGCACTGGTGGAGGGTCAGTACTGAAGGAGTGCTGCACTGTCAGTGGGTTAGTACTGAGGGAGTGCTGCACTGTCAGTGGGCTAGTACTGAGGGAACGCTGAAGAAACACCAAGAGAGGGAGTGCGACAGAGACAGTCAGACAGAGAATGAGACACGGGGAGAGAGTCACAGAGAGATAATGAAAGACGCAGAGAACGTGACAGATGGATAGGGAGGAGAGTAAAAGAGAAAGTGAGAAAGAGACGGACAGAGAGAAAGCAAGAAAGTAACATTTTAAATTAGCGTAATTGTTTTTAACAATGAATCAGACGTATCAGATTCAGTTGTACGTTGTAACAGGAATCCTTTATCTCGCAACACCCACCAGATATCCACAATGATCCACTGGAGGGCACTACCCACGATCAGCACCTCATCGCAGTCTATGTTGCGGTAACTTGTTTGATTTGTCTGGCTGGGCTGCTCATCATCATATTTTCACTGAAGAGATGTAATACATACAAGGGTAAGTACAAATCCAGGATTTTACCAAAATTCTTGGAATGGAAAGAGGCCTTTTGATGCTATATGTTTTTCTGGAATATCAGCATGACCATACTCAGAGGGAATTGTGTCTGTGATTCAGTCTTGGTTTCACTTTCACCCTGAGCAGAGAACACACACACAACTCTGATGTACTTGAACTATAAACCAATGTATAGCCTTTCACATGCACTCAATCTTAAAATAAACTCATAATGTGTTCACCCAATACCATATAGTATTGCAACAAGTGCTGGGCCTCAGCATTTAACAATTTATATACATTTAATTTGGATGAAGGGGCCAAAGGATGGTTGCTAAATTTGCTGATGTAGCAAAGATAGGCAGGAAGGTAAAATTATAAAGAGGACACAGGGACATGGATAGGTTCAGTGAGTGGGCAAAGATCTGGCAAATGTAAAATAACGTGGGCAAATGTTAGGAAGAATAATGAAGCTTATTATCTAATCAATGAGAGATTGCAGAGCTCTGAGGGGCAGAGGGATCTGGGTGTCCTAGTGCATGAATCACAAAATGCTGGTGTGCAGGAACAGCCAGTAATTAGGAAAGCTCATAGAATGTTATTGTTTATTGTGAGGGGAATTTATTACAAAAGTAGGGAGGTTATGCTTCAGTTGTACAGGGCGCTGGTGACACCACATCGAGAGTATTGTGGACAATATTGGTCTCCTTATTTAAGGAAAGGTGTAAATGTGTTAGAAAGAGTTCAGAGATGATTTGCTTGACGAATTCCAGGAATGGGCGGGTTGTCTGATGAGGAAAGGATGGAGAGGTTTGGTTTGTGTCCACTGGAGTCTAGAAGAGTGAGAGGCGGCTTGATCGAAACCTTTGAGATGTTGAGGCGTAATAACAGGGTGGATGTGGAGAGGATGTTTCCTCTTGTGGGAGAATCTAGAACTCGGGGTCACTGTGTAAAAATAAGGGCTCACTCATTTAACACAAGGGTGGGTGAAAGGTTATCGGGGGTGAAAGGTTATCGGGGTGAGGCAGGAATGTGGGGTTGGGATCACAATCACTCGAGCTTGTTACACAGGAACAGGATGAGACCATTCTGCCCTTGAGGCTGTTCCTCCACTCAAAGAGATCGCAGCTGATCTGTGATCTCTCTCCATTTACCTGCCTTCACCCCATATCCCTTAATACCTTCCGATAATAAAAATCTCTCAGTCTCACAGATTGAAAATGAACGATTGGATCAGTCTCCGTGTAGGGAGAGAATTCCAAACTTCTCCCACTGTGTGTGTGGAAGTCTTTCTGTAATTTCACTCCCAAAAGGTCGACCTGTCCTTGTTAGACTCTGTCCTCCTTGTCCTTGACTCTACCCAACAGGTGTAAATAGTTTCTCTCTATCCACCCTTATGTGTTCCCCATATTATCTAAAAAAAAGCTTTGATCCAATCCCACCCCCCATAACCATCGTAATTCCAGGGATTACAAGTTTTGTGATTAATCTTTCCTTGTAATTTTTAAAATATATATTTTTTTTCAAATAGCTAATATACATAACATATAAACAATCATTCAATAATAAAATCAACAAAATACAATCCTCCTAATTTGAGATTTTTTCTTCTATTAAAACATTCCCTGCCCCCCCCCCCCAAATACCCCATCTCCCTTACCCCCTAACAACAAATAGATGAAAATGAAATGAAAATCGCTTATTGTCACAAGTAGGCTTCAAACGAAGTTACTGTGAAAAGCCCCTAGTCGCCACATTCCGGCGCCTGTTCAGGGAGGCTGTTACGGGAATTGAACCGTGCTACTGGCCTGCCTTGGTCTGCTTTCAAAGCCAGCGATTTAGCCCTGTGCTAAACAGCCCCAGATCTGTGAATAGAAACAAGAACAACTTCCATCTCATCTAGAATTTCCCATCTGAGCCACTCAGGTCAAACTTAATTTGTTCAAGTTTAAGGAATTCCACAACATCCCTCCACCATGCCAATATTTTTGGCGGATCTTTGGATTTCCATTCTAATAAAATTTGGCTGCTGGCAATCCGTGTGGCAAAGGCCACCGCATTAGCTCTTTTCCCTTCTGTCAGTCCAGGTATTTCTGACATTCCAAAAATTTGTTTGTGGAAGTCCCGAAAGGTCGGCCTCTCATTTTTAGACTCTGTTCCCTCGCCCAAGGCTCCCCCCAACAGGTGTAAATAGTTTTTCTCTATCCACCCGTAACTGTTCCCCTCAATATCGCAAAAACGTTGATCAAATCCCACCCCCCTTAACTTTCGAAATTCCAGGGAATATAAACCTTGTTGCGATTAACCTCGCCTTGTAATTTCACCCCTGGAGTGCTGGTATTCTGGTAAATTTACTCTCCATGGTCAGTATATCTTTCCGAAGGTGTGAGTCCCAGAACTGTTCACACTGACTCCGGGTGTGGTCTGACCAGGGCTTGGTATAGACTTAAGTGTGACTTCTGTCTTTTAAGTACCAGTGCTCTAGATTGAACAGATTTGAGACACATATCAGCCGCAATCTACTACGGTGCTGACGGAACGACGTCTAACCCCAAGAAACTGCTTATCACTTCCGGTTGGGTTGGGCAAGTTGCTGAACCAGCAGTGAATCAGTTGCCAGGGGCAGGTTGGCCAATTAAATATTATAACGAGATTGGAAGATTTAACTCCTCTTCCCGGTTTAACCGTGACCAACTGGGTTTACCTGGATTTGGGGAAACTCAAATTGGTCAAGGGGAGGCGGGACATTGGGTTTTTTGCAGCACTGCTTTGGGTCAAATGGAGCAGAAGGCTTCTTCCAAGGCTCCCCTTAACTCCCCAGATTTCCCCCTGTTCTCCTGGCACTGGACCCGTCCCCTGGCTCGGGGGTCATTGTCGCAGAGTCGATTAGGGCACCATAACATTCCGGCTGCCTCTGTAACAGCACAGCGTCCCAGCCTCTGTGCTCAATGTCGCTCTTTCTGGAATCCAGGATCCCATCATGATCTACCAACTGCTCTTCTGACCCCCTCGCCTTTCAAATATCAAAACCTCGCCCGCTAAATCTCCCCTCCAGCCTGATTCCTGGGCCGTTGCGATGGTCACAGGCCTCTGGGTTTCCTGTCTGAAATTCCGACCCCAATCTGAAACTCGTGGAAAATCTCAGTACTGACCCTCTGACAGTGTAGCGCTCCCTCAGAACAGACTCTCCGACAGTGCAGCACTCCCTCAGTACTGGCGATGTCTCCGGCCTTATTGTGGGAGGGTTCGGTCAGGTGAGAGTGGCAGGGTCCCCTGAGTCTTTTGTTCCAGCCAAACAGACTGTCCCCCTTCGCGGCTCTTTTCACATTCTTTGTATCTCTCTCTTTCTCACAGGTGTGCCCACGACAGGCGCGACGGGGGATGAAACGCAGGCCAACATCACCTCAACAGGTTAGACCCTTTGCATCATTCTCTTTGTCCTGTATGTGCGTGTCTCTCATTCGCTCTCGCTGTTCTGCTCTCTCTGTCTCGCTGCCACTGTTTTGCCCTCTCAGTCTCGCATCCCTCCCTCAGTCTCACTCTTGCTCCCTCTCCCCATCTGTCTCGCTCTATCTCTATCTGTCTCATTCTATCGCTCTGTGTCTCGCTCTATCGCTCTCTGTCTCGCTCTATCTCTCTCTGTCTCGCTCTATCTCTCTCTGTCTCGGTCTATCTCTCTCTGTCTCGCTCTATCTCTGTCTCGCTCTATCTCTGTCTCGCTCTCTCTCTGTCTCGCACTCTCTCTCTGACTCGCGCACTCTCTGACTCGCGCACTCTCTGACTCGCGCACTCTCTGTCTCGCGCACTCTCTGTCTGCCTCGCGCTCTCTCTCTCTGCCTCGCGCTCTCTCTCTCTGCCTCGCGCTCTCTCTCTCTGCCTCGCACTCTCTCTCTCTGCCTCGCACTCTCTCTCTCTCTGCCTCGCACCCTCTCTCTCTGCCTCGCACTCTCTCTCGCTGCCTCGCACTCTCGCTGTCTCGCACTCTCTCTCGCTGTCTCGCACTCTCTCTCGCTGTCTCGCACTCTCTCTCTCTGCCTCGCACTCTCTCTCTCTGCCTTGCACTCTCTCTCTCTGCCTCGCACTCTCTCTCTCTGCCTCGCACTCTCTCTCTCTGCCTCGCGCTCTCTCTCTCTGCCTCGCGCTCTCTCTCTCTGCCTCGCGCTCTCTCTCTCTGCCTCGCGCTCTCTCTCTCTGCCTCGCGCTCTCTCTCTCTGCCTCGCGCTCTCTCTCTCTGCCTCGCGCTCTCTCTCTCTGCCTCGCGCTCTCTCTCTCTGCCTCGCACTCTCTCTCTCTGTCTTGCACTCTCTCTCTCTGCCTCGCACTCTCTCTTTCTGCCTCGCACCCTCTCTCTCTGCCTCGCACTCTCTCTCGCTGTCTCGCACTCTCTCTCGCTGTCTCGCACTCTCTCTCGCTGTCTCGCACTCTCTCTCTCTGCCTCGCACTCTCTCTCTCTGCCTCGCACTCTCTCTCTCTGCCTCGCACTCTCTCTCTCTGCCTCGCACTCTCTCTCTCTGCCTCGCGCTCTCTCTCTCTGCCTCGCGCTCTCTCTCTCTGCCTCGCGCTCTCTCTCTCTGCCTCGCGCTCTCTCTCTGCCTCGCGCTCTCTCTGCCTCGCGCTCTCTCTCTCTGCCTCGCGCTCTCTCTCTCTGCCTCGCGCTCTCTCTCTCTGCCTCACGCTCTCTCTCTCTGCCTCGCGCCCTCTCTCTCTGCCTCGCACTCTCTCTCTCTGTCTCGCTCTCTCTCTCTGCCGCACTCTCTCTCTCTGTCTCGCGCTCTCTCTCTCTGTCTCGCGCTCCCTCTCTCTGCCTCGCGCTCTCTCTCTCTGCCTCGCTCACTCCTTCTTTGTCTAGTTCTTTCTCTCGCTGTCTCACTGCCTCTCTCTTCCTCGCTCCTTCTCTCTCGTGGCCTAGCTCTCTTCTCTTTCTCGGTCTCGTTCTCTCGCTGCCTCTCTCGGCCTCGCTCTTTCCCTTTCTCGACCTCGCTCTCTTCTCTTTCTCGGTCTCGTTCTCTTCTCTTTCTCATTCTCTCGCTGTCTCTCTCCTTAAAAACTGACCCATTGACCGAGCTTGTGGTCGCCTTCTCCCTCATATCTCCTGACGTGGCTCGGGATGGGGCAATCCGCTGGGAAATAAAGGCACCTGCTGGGATAGAGATTGGATGAGTGGGATGGGGACACTGCTTAAGTGGAGGATGTGAATGGCCAAGGGAAATGGATAGTGACTGAGGGATGGTGAGGCTGCAGATCGTCTGGAGGCCACCAGGTGGTGGCGTGGAGCAGCACCCTCCCCACTCACTCACAGTCACACATTCTCTCACACACACTTACACTAACACTTTCAGACACACACACACTCTCTCACACAGTCACTCACTCACTCCCTCACACACACACTCACACGCACATGTACACAAACTCACACACACATACACACACACATACGCAGTCACTCGGACACAATCACACACACTCACACAGTCGCACACACACAGCCATACACACAGTCAGACACACTCGCATATATATACACCTACTGATACACACACTCTCTCTCTCTCACTCACACACACACACACACACACATACACACACAGAGGGCTGGCTTCTCCGCCTCCCCAGCTGCATGTTCCAGAGCGGTGCCCCGTTGATGGCAACAGGATCCTCCATTCCCGCCACTGACCAATGGGATTTCCCATTGTAGCCACCCGATGCCACCAGGAAACCCACGGGCGGGAGTGCTCTGCCAGTGGAACGGAGATTCTCACCGGCAGAAAATTCACCCCACGGTCACACACTCACAAACATATACACTCCCGCATACACACTTACACGCATATGCACATACACAAACACATGCACACGCACATGTCCACATGCACATGCACACACATATACACACACATACATACATACACACACATAGTCGCAACATGCATACATTCACACATGCATCCACTCATAGATTTCATAGAATTTACAGTGCAGAAGGAGGCCATTCGGCCCATCGAGACTGCACCGGCTCTTGGAAAGAGCACCCTATCCGAGGTCCACACCACTACCCTATCCCCATAACCCAGTAACCCCACCCAACACTAAGGGCAATTTTGGACACGAAAGGCAATTTATCATGGCCAATCCACCTAACCTGCACATCTTTGGACTGTGGGAGGAAACCGGAGCACCCGGAGGAAACCCACGCACACACGGGGCGAACGTGCAGACTCCGCACAGACAGTGGCCCAAGTCGGAATCGAACCTGGGACTCTGGAGCTGTGAAGCAATTGTGCTATCCATAATGCTACCGTGCTGCCCATACACCCACTATCACTCACTCACACTCACACATATATGTAGTCACATACACACACCCAACATACACACATATCCACTTATACACATACACGCGCACACACACAGACCCACACACACTCTCAGATACCCACACAAACAAACCACCATACATACACATATACACCCCCACACACTCACACATACATATACCCCCACACACACACTCTGTCACACATACTCTCTCACACACACTGGGAGTTAGGAGGGCTGAAAGGGCCATGAAATGTCATTGGCAAGAAGGGTCAAGGAAAATCCCAAGGCCTTTTCTATCTATATGAGGAACAAGAGGGGAGCCAGGGATAGAGTAGGCGCACTCAAGGACAAAGGAGGTAATTATAGGCCGGTGAGCCTGAGGTCAGTGGTGGGGAAGCTGTTGGAGAAGATACTGAGGGACAGGATTTATTCACATTTGGAAACAAATAACTTGTTAGTGATAACCAACATGATTTTGTGCAGGGACGGTCATGTCTTACCAACTTGATATAGATTAATTGATGAGGGAAAGGCTGTGGATGTCGTCTACATGGACTTTAGTAAGGCATTTGACAAGGTCCCTCATGGCAGACTGGTACAAAAGGTAAAGTTGCATGTGATTCGGGATGTGCTAGCTAGATGGATAAAGAACTGGCTTTGCAATGTGAGACAGAGAATAGCAGTGGAAGGGAGCTTTTCAGAATGGAGATCTGTGACTAGTGGTGTTCCACAGGGATCAGTGCTGGGGTCACTGTTGTTTGTAATATATATAAATGATCTGGAGGAAACTGTAGATGGTCTGATTAGCAAGTTTGCACATGACACTAAGCTAGGTGGAGCTGCAGATAGTGAAGGGGACTGTCAGATAATACAGCAGAGAAATGGCAGATGGAAATCAATTCAGACGAATGTGAGGTGAAGCATTTTGGAAGATCAAATTCAGGTGTGAATTATACAGTAAATGACAGAACCCTTAGGAGCATTGACACACAGAGGGATCTGTTGTGTTCTGTGACCTTGGGCGTGATTCTCCCAACGGGAGTCTAAGTGACGACGCCGGAGTGAATACCGGATTGTTTCACTCCGGCGTCGGAGCCCGCTCCCAGCCCACTATTCTCCCGCCCCCGGGGGGCTAGGAGCGGCGTCGCGTCATTTGCGCACGCTGGGCCTTGGTGCTGCGTAAAAAGCGGCGCTGCGTAAAAGACGCCAACCCGTCCATGCGCGGTTGCCGTTCTCCCCGAGGCCGCCCCGCAAGAAGATGTCGGATGGATCTTGCGGGGCGCGGAGAAAAGGAGGTCCTCCTTCAGAGAGGACGGCCTGCCGATCGGTGGGCACCGATCACGGGCCAGACCCCATTGGAGGCCCCCCGGTGCAGGAACCCCCCTCCCCCCCTACACACAGTCCGCCCCCCCCAGCGTTCCCAAGCAGTTCCCACCGGCAGCGACCAGGTGTGGACGGCATTCAGATCCATAGATACATGAAAGTGGCAATGCAGATGGATAAAGTGGTCAAGAAGGCATACAGCTTGCTTGCCTTCATCAGCATTGAGTCCAAAAGTTGGCAGGTCATGTTACAGTTGTAGAAAACTTTAGTCAGGCCACATTTGGAATATTGCATGCAGTTCTACTTGCCCACACTACCAGAAGGACTTTAGAGAGAGTGCAAATGGGCGGCATGGTAGCACAGTGGTTAGCACTGTTGCTCCACAACACCAGGGACCGTGTTCGGTTCCCGGCTTGGGTCACTGCCTGTGTGGAGTCTGCACGTTCTCCCCGTGTCTGCGTGGGTTTCCTCCGGGTGCTCCGGTTTCCTCCCACTAGTCCCTAAAAGACGTGCTTGTTCGGTGAATTGGACATTCTGAATTCTCCCGCAGTGTACCCAAACAGGCGCCATAGTGTGGCGACTAGGGGATTTTCACACTAACTTAATTGCAGTGTTAATGTAAGCCTACTTGTGACACTAATAAAGCTTATTATTAAAAGAAGGTTTACTGAGGCAGCACGGTGGCGCAGTGGTTAGCACTGCTGCCAGACGGCCACGAGGTCCCAGGTTCGATCCCAGCCCTGGGTCACTGTCTGTGTGGAGTTAGCACATTCTCCCCATGTTTGCGTGGGTTTGCCACGCTAAATTGCTCCTTAATTGGAAAAAATGAATTGGGTACTCTAAATTTTTTTTAAAAGGTTTACCAGTATGTTGCCAGGTCTGGAGTGTGTTAGCTATGGGGAGAGGTTGAATAAACTCGGATTGTTTTCGTTGGAAAAACGGAGGCTGAGGGGAGACCTGATTGAGGTCCACAGAATTATGAGCAGTATACAGAGGGTGAATAGTCAGCGGTTTTTTCGCTGGGTGCAAGAGTCAATTACAAGGGAGTACAGGTTCAAGGTGAGAGGGGGAACGTTTAGGGGGGATGTGCGGGGAATATTTTTCACACCGAGGATGGAGGTGCCTGGAAGGTGTTGCCAGTGGAGGTAGTGGAGGCAGGCAGGATTGCAGCGTTTAAGATGTATCTTGATAGACACATGAATGGGCGGAGAATGGAGGGATCTGTTTGGGCAATAAGTAGTAGGTCTAAATAAGGAATTTGGATCGGTGCAGGCTTGGTAGGCCGAGGGGCCTGTTCCTGTTCTTTGTTCACACACTCAAATACTTATACACTTACACACACACTCAGATACTTACACACACACATACTCACAATTACACACATACTCACACACACTCTCCCACACATGCATACACACATGGGCAGCACGGTAGCATTGTGGATAGCACAATTGCTTCACAGCTCCAGGGTCCCAGGTTCGATTCCGACTTGGGTCACTGTCTGTGCGGAGTCTGCACATCCTCCCCGTGTGTGCGTGGGTTTCCTCCGGGTGTTCCGGTTTCCTCCCACAGTCCAAAGATGTGCAGGTTAGGTGGATTGGCCATGATAAATTGCCCTTAGTGCCCAAAATTGCCCTTAGTGTTGGGTGGGATTACTGGGTTATGGGGATAGGGTGGAGATGTTGACCTTGGGCATGGGTGCTCTTTCCAAGAGCCGGTGCAGACCCGATGGGCCGAATGGCCTCCTTCTGCACTGTAAATTCTATGATAATCTATGATGTGTGCACACATGCACAAACAAGTGTGTACACACACACACGTGTACACACAGGCAAGTATACACACAAACCCACACATACTCACACACACAAACCCACACATACTCACACACACAAACCCACACATACTCACACACACAAACCCACACATACTCACACACACATACCCACACATACACCTACTCACACACACGTACCCACACATACACACACACGTACCCACACATGCACATACTCACACACACGTACCCACACATACACACACACACGTAACCACACATACACATACCACGATCTTTAACCGTCCCCTCTTGTTCTCTCCCCGACAGAGCTGCAATATCTGTGAAACGGAGCAAGAAGAAGCCCAGCCGGGAGTGAGCGAGGCAGTAGGACTGAGTGGATGAGGCGAGTGCCCCTCAGGAGAGGTGGAGGGCAGGAGTTGGAGCCAAGCATGATGAGGTGGCGTGCAGCGTGGGGAGTGGGGCCCGGATGCAGAGGCTACACCCGGAGGATGCGTTCAGTTGGTGGAGGAACCTGAACACTGAGGGAGACAAATTGAGGGGCGGTCTTCACTCGGAGTGGGTGATGCTGAGAGGAGAGAGGCCGGCAAACGCAGAAAGCGAGAAAAACTGCGCAGAAAGAGAGTTTTGCATTTCATCGTCACCTTTTACCCCCTCAGGCTGTCCCATCAAGATTCCCAGGAGTTTGTTGAAGTGACTTCACGTTGTAATTTTGGAAAAGCAGCATTCAAGTTTTGCACAGAAGGATCCAACAAACAGCAACGTGATAATGACCGAAAATTATCTGTTTTTTAAAATCTGAGTGCAGCATCCTCTGACAGTGCAGCGCTCCCTCAGTACTGACCCTCTGACAATGCAACACTCCCTCAGTACTGACCCTCTGACAATGCAGCACTCCCTCAGTACTGACCTTCTGACAGTGCAGCACTCCCTCAGAACTGACCCTCTGACAGTGCAGTGCTCCCTCAGTACTGACCCTCTGACAATGCAGCACTCCCTCAGTACTGACCTTCTGACAGTGCAGCACTCCCTCAGTACTGACCCTCTGACAGTGCAGCACTCCCTCAGTACTGACTCTCTGACTGCGCAGCACTCCCTCAGTACTGACCCTCTGACAGTGCAGCACCCCCTCAGTACTGACCCTGTGATAGTACAGCGCTCCCTCAGTACTGACCCTCTGACAGTGCAGCGCTCCCTCAGTATACCCTCCGGCAGTACAGCGCTCCCTCAGTGCTGACCCTCTGACAGTGCAGCACTCCCTCAGTACTGACCCTCTGATAGTACAGCGCTCCCTCAGTACTGACCCTCTGACAGTGCAGCGCTCCCTCAGTATACCCTCCGGCAGTACAGCGCTCCCTCAGTACTGACCCTCTGACAGTGCAGCACTCCCTCAGTACTGACCCTCTGACAGTGCAGCGCTCCCTCAGTACTAATCCTCTGACAGTGCAGCATTCCCTCAGTACTGACCCTCTGACAGTGCAGCACTCCCTCAGTACTGACACTCTGACAGTACAGCGCTCGCTCAGTACTGACCCTCTGACAGTGCAGCACTCCCTCAGTACTGACACTCTGACAGTACAGCGCTCCCTCAGTACTGACCCTCTGACAGTGCAGCGCTCCCTCAGTATACCCTCCGGCAGTACAGCGCTCCCTCAGTACTGACCCTCTGACAGTGCAGCACTCCCTCAGTACTGACCCTCTGACAGTGCAGCGCTCCCTCAGTACTAATCCTCTGACAGTGCAGCATTCCCTCAGTACTGACCCTCTGACAGTGCAGCACTCCCTCAGTACTGACACTCTGACAGTACAGCGCTCGCTCAGTACTGACCCTCTGACAGTGCAGCACTTCGTCAGTACTGGCATTTAGGAGAGTTAGTGAGAGGGGGAGGTTGTTGGGTCTCAATGTGAAGATAATGTAGATATGTAAAAACAGTTTCTATTTATTTGTAATTGTAAAGAAATTTTACATAAGTTTAATATTTTTATGAAGTTTCTTTTTCATTAGTAGAGGTCATGAGTTGGTGCAATTATTTAATTAATTAATTGGACCAAGAGGGATTTCAGAAAATTCCACTGGAACCTTTGAATCGGATTGTCATTCAGGGACCCCCCCTGTAAATATTGACAAACTCCCCGGGGACCCCTTTTAAATACTGACACACACCCGGAGACCCCCTGTAAATACTGACACACACCTGGAGACCCCCCTGTAAATACTGACACACACCTGGAGACCCCCTGTAAATACTGACACACTCCCTGGGGACCCCCTGTAAATATTGACAAACTCCCCGGGGACCCCTTGTAAATACTGACACACACCCGGAGACCCCCTGTAAATACTGACACGCACCTGGAGACCCCCCTGTAAATACTGACACACACCTGGAGACCCCCTGTAAATACTGACACACTCCCTGGGGACCCCCTGTAAATATTGACACACACCCGGAGACCCCCTGTAAATACTGACACACACCTGGAGACCCCCTGTAAATACTGTCACATTCGCCGGGACCCCCTGTAAATACTGACACACTCACTGGGACCCCCTGTAAACACTGACACACTCCCCGGGACCCCCTGTAAATACTGACACACTCCCCGGGGAGCCCCTGTAAATACTGACACACGGCCCGGGGACCCCCTGTAAATACTGACACATTCGCCGGGACCCCCTTGTAAATACTGACACACTCACTGGGACCCCCTGTAAATACTGACACAATCCCTGAGGAGCCCCTGTAAATTGTGACACCCTCCCCCGGGACTCCCTGTTAATACTGACACACTCACCGGGACCCCCTGTAAATACTGACACCCTCCCCGGGACCCCCTGTAAATACTGACACACTCTCCGGGGACCCCCTGTAAATACTGACACCCTCCCCGGGGACCCCCTGTAAATACTGACACACACCCGGGGAACCCCTGCAAATACTGACCCACTCCCCGGGGACCCCCTGTAAATACTGACACACACCCGGGGACCCCCTGTAAATACTGACACACTCACTGGGACCCCCTGTAAATACTGAAACCCTCCCCGGGGACCCCCTGTTAATACTGACACATTCCCGGGGACCCCCTGTAAATACTGACACCCTCCCCGGGACCCTCTGTAAACACCGACACACTCCCCGGGACCCGTTGTAAATACTGACACACTCCCCCAAGGACCCCCTGTAAATACTGACACACTCCCCGGGGACCCCCTGTAAATACTGACCCCCTCCCCGGGGACCCCCTGTAAATACTGACACATTCCCGGGGAACCCCTGTAAATACTGACACACGCCCCGGGGACCCGCTGTAAATACTGACACACTGCCCGGGGACCCCCTGTAAATACTGACACACTCCCCGGAGACCCCCTGTAAATACTGACACACACCCCGGGAACCCCCTGTAAATACTGACACACTCCCCGGGGACCCCTGTAAATACTGACACACTCCCCGGGGACCCCCTGTAAATACTGACACACTCCCCGGAGACCCCCTGTAAATACTGACACACACCCGGGGACCCCCTGTAAATACTGACACACTCCCCGGGGACCCCCTGTAAATACTGACACATTCCCGGGGACCCCCTGTAAATACTGACACACGCCCCGGGGACCCGCTGTAAATACTGACACACTCCCCGGGGACCCCCTGTAAATACTGACACATTCCCGGGGACCCCCTGTAAATACTGACACCCTCCCCGGGACCCTCTGTAAACACCGACACACTCCCCGGGACCCGTTGTAAATACTGACACACTCCCCCAAGGACCCCCTGTAAATACTGACGCACTCCCCGGGGACCCCCTGTAAATACTGACACACTCCCCGGGACTCCCTGTAAATACTGACACCCTCCCCGGGGACCCGCTGTAAATACTGACACACTCCGCGTGAACCCCCTGTAAATACTGAAACACTCCGCGTGGACCCCCTGTAAATACTGACACACTCCCCGGGGACCCCCTGTAAATACTGACACACGCCCCGGGGAACCGCTGTAAATACTGACACACTCCCCGGGGACCCCCTGTAAATACTGACACACGCCCCGGGGACCCCCTGTAAATACTGACACACTCCCCGGGGACACCCTGTAAATACTGACACACGCCCCGGGGACCCCCTGTAAATACTGACACACTCCCCGGGGACCCCCTGTAAATACTGACACACACCCGGGGACCCCCTGTAAGTACTGACACATTCGCTGGGACCCTCTGTAAATACTGACACACGCCCCGGGGACCCCCTGTAAATACCGACACACTCCCCGGGGACCCCCTGTAAATACTGACACCCTGCCCGGGACCCCCTGTAAATACTGACACACTCTCCGGGGACCCCTTGTAAATACTGACACCCTCCCCGGGTACCCCCTGTAAATACTGACACACACCCGGGGAACCCCTGTAAATACTGACACACTCCCCGGGGACCCCCTGTAAATACTGACACATTCGCCGGGACCCCCTGTAAATACTGACACATTCCCCGGGACACCCTATAAATACTGACACACTTCCCCGGGACCCCCTGTAAATACTGACACATTCACCGGGACCCCCTGTAAATACTGACACACTCACTGGGACCCCCTGTAAATACTGACACCCTCCCCGGGACCCCCTGTAAATACTGACACACTCCCCGGGGACCCCCTGTGAATACTGACACATTCGTCGGGACCCCCTGTAAATACTGACACACTCACTGGGACCCCCTGTAAATACTGACACAATCCCTGAGGAGCCCCTGTAAATTGTGACACCCTCCCCCGGGACTCCCTGTAAATACTGACACACCCTCCGAGGACCCCCTGTAAATACTGACACCCTCCCCGGGGACCCCCTGTAAATACTGACACACACCCGGGGACCCCCTGTAAATACTGACACACTCCCCCAAGGACCCCCTGTAAATACTGACACCCTCCCCGGGGACCACCTGTAAATTCTGACACATTTACCGGGACCCCCTGTAAATACTGACACACTCCCCCAAGGACCCCCTGTAAATGCTGACACCCTCCCCCGGGACTCCCTGTTAATACTGACACACTCACCGGGACTCCCTGTAAATACTGACAAATTCCTCGGGACCCCTGTAAATACTGACACACTACCCAGGACCCCCTGTAAATATTGACTCAATCCCTGAGGAGCCCCTGTAAATTCTGACACCCTCCCCCGGGACCCCCTGTAAATACTGACACACTCACCGTGACCCCCTGTAAATACTGACACCCTCCCCGGGACCCCCTGTAAATACTGACACACGCCCCGGGGACACCCTGTAAATACTGACACATTCACCGGGACCCCCTGTAAATGCTGACACCCTCCCCCGGGACTCCCTGTTAATACTGACACACTCACCGGGACCCCCTGTAAATACTGACACCCTGCCCGGGACCCCCTGTAAATACTGACACACTCTCCGGGGACCCCCTGTAAATACTGACACCCTCCCCGGGGACCCCCTGTAAATACTGACACACACCCGGGGAACCCCTGTAAATACTGACACACTCCCCGGGGACCCCCTGTAAATACTGACACATTCGCCGGGACCCCCTGTAAATATTGACACATTCCCCGGGACACCCTATAAATACTGACACACTTCCCCGGGACCCCCTGTAAATACTGACACATTCACCGGGACCCCCTGTAAATACTGACACACTCACTGGGACCCCCTGTAAATACTGACACCCTCCCCGGGACCCCCTGTAAATACTGACACACTCCCCGGGGACCCCCTGTGAATACTGACACATTCGCCAGGACCCCCTGTAAATACTGACACACTCACTGGGACCCCCTGTAAATACTGACACAATCCCTGAGGAGCCCCTGTAAATTGTGACACCCTCCCCCGGGACTCCCTGTAAATACTGACACACCCTCCGAGGACCCCCTGTAAATACTGACACCCTCCCCGGGGACCCCCTGTAAATACTGACACACACCCGGGGACCCCCTGTAAATACTGACACACTCCCCCAAGGACCCCCTGTAAATACTGACACCCTCCCCGGGGACCCCTTGTAAATACTGACACACACCCGGGGACCCCCTGTAAATACTGACACCCTCCCCGGGGATCCCCTGTAAATACTGACACCCTCCCCGGGGACCCGCTGTAAATACTGACACACTCCCCGGGGACCCCCTGTAAATACTGACACCCTCCCCGGGGACCCCCTGTAAATAATGACACACGCCCCGGGGAACCGCTGTAAATACTGACACACTCCCCGGGAACCCCTGTAAATACTGACACCCTCCCCAAGGACCCCCTGTAAATACTGACACACTCCTTAGGAGCCCCTGTAAATACTGACACCCTCCCCGGGACCCCCTGTAAATACTGACACACTCCCCGGGGACCCCCTGTAAATACTGACACACTCCCCGGGGACCCCCTGTAAACACTGACACATTCGCCGGGACCCCTGTAAATACTGACACACTCCCCGGGGACCACCTGTAAATTCTGACACATTTACCGGGACCCCCTGTAAATACTGACACACTCCCCCAAGGACCCCCTGTAAATACTGACACCATCCCCGGGACCCCCTGTAAATACTGACACACTCCCCGGGGACCCCCTGTAAATACTGACACATTCGCCGGGATCCCCTGTAAATACTGACACACTCACTGGGACCCCCTGTAAATACTGACACATTCCTCAGGACCCCTGTAAATACTGACTCACGTCCCCGGGACCCCCTGTAAATACTGACACACTCCCCCAAGGACCCCCTGTAAATACTGACACTTTCACCGGGACCCCCTGTAAATGCTGACACCCTCCCCCGGGACTCCCTGTTAATACTGACACACTCACCGGGACTCCCTGTAAATACTGACACATTCACCGGGACCCCCTGTAAATACTGACAAATTCCTCGGGACCCCTGTAAATACTGACACACTACCCAGGACCCCCTGTAAATATTGACTCAATCCCTGAGGAGCCCCTGTAAATTCTGACACCCTCCCCCGGGACCCCCTGTAAATACTGACACACTCACCGTGACCCCCTGTAAATACTGACACCCTCCCCGGGACCCCCTGTAAATACTGACACACGCCCCGGGGACACCCTGTAAATACTGACACATTCACCGGGACCCCCTGTAAATGCTGACACCCTCCCCCGGGACTCCCTGTTAATACTGACACACTCACCGGGACCCCCTGTAAATACTGACACCCTGCCCGGGACCCCCTGTAAATACTGACACACTCTCCGGGGACCCCCTGTAAATACTGACACCCTCCCCGGGGACCCCCTGTAAATACTGACACACACCCGGGGAACCCCTGTAAATACTGACACACTCCCCGGGGACCCCCTGTAAATACTGACACATTCGCCGGGACCCCCTGTAAATACTGACACATTCCCCGGGACACCCTATAAATACTGACACACTTCCCCGGGACCCCCTGTAAATACTGACACATTCACCGGGACCCCCTGTAAATACTGACACACTCACTGGGACCCCCTGTAAATACTGACACCCTCCCCGGGACCCCCTGTAAATACTGACACACTCCCCGGGGACCCCCTGTGAATACTGACACATTCGCCGGGACCCCCTGTAAATACTGACACACTCACTGGGACCCCCTGTAAATACTGACACAATCCCTGAGGAGCCCCTGTAAATTGTGACACCCTCCCCCGGGACTCCCTGTAAATACTGACACACCCTCCGAGGACCCCCTGTAAATACTGACACCCTCCCCGGGGACCCCCTGTAAATACTGACACACACCCGGGGACCCCCTGTAAATACTGACACACTCCCCCAAGGACCCCCTGTAAATACTGACACCCTCCCCGGGGACCCCTTGTAAATACTGACACACACCCGGGGACCCCCTGTAAATACTGACACCCTCCCCGGGGACCCCCTGTAAATACTGACACATTCCCGGGGATCCCCTGTAAATACTGACACCCTCCCCGGGGACCCGCTGTAAATACTGACACACTCCCCGGGGACCCCCTGTAAATACTGACACCCTCCCCGGGGACCCCCTGTAAATACTGACACACGCCCCGGGGAACCGCTGTAAATACTGACACACTCCCCGGGAACCCCTGTAAATACTGACACCCTCCCCAAGGACCCCCTGTAAATACTGACACACTCCTTAGGAGCCCCTGTAAATACTGACACCCTCCCCGGGACCCCCTGTAAATACTGACACGCTCCCCGGGGACCCCCTGTAAATACTCACACACTCCCCGGGGACCCCCTGTAAATGCTGACACATTCGCCGGGACCCCTGTAAATACTGACACACTCCCCGGGGACCACCTGTAAATTCTGACACATTTACCGGGACCCCCTGTAAATACTGACACATTCCTCAGGACCCCTGTAAAACTGACACACTCCCCGGGACGCCCTGTAAATACTGACACAATCCCTGAGGAGCCCCTGTAAATTCTGACACCCTCCCCCGGGATTCACTGTAAATACTGACACACTCATCGGGACCCCCTGTAAATACTGACACCCTCCCCGGGACCCCCTGTAAATACTGACACACGCCCCGGGGACCCCCTGTAAATACTGACACACTCCCCGGGGACCCCCTGTAAATACTGACACACAGCCGGGGACCACCTGTAAATACTGACTCATTCGCTGAGACCCCCTGTAAATACTGACACACGCCCCGGGGACCCCCTGTAAATACTGACACACTCCCCGGGGACCCCCTGTAAATACTAACACACTCCCCAGGGACCCCCTGGAAATACTGACACACTCCCCGGGACCCACTGTAAATACTAACACACTCCCCGGGGACCCCATGTAAATACTAACACACTCCCCGGGGACCCCCTGTATATACTGACACCCTCCCCGGGGACCCCCTGTATATACTGACACCCTCCCCGGGGACCCCCTGTAAATACTGACACATTCGCCGGGACCCCCTGTAAATACTGACACATTCCCCGGGACCCCCAGTAAATACTGACACATTCCCCGGGACCCCCTGTAAATACTGACACACTCACTGGGACCCCCTGTAAATACTGACACATTCCCCGGGACCCCCTGTAAATACAGACACACTCCCCCGGGGACCCCCTGTAAATACTGACACATTCCCCGGGACCCCCTGTAAATACAGACACACTCCCCCGAGGACCCTCTGTAAATACTGACGCACTTCTGTGGACCCCCTGTAAATACAGACACACTCCCCCGAGGACCCCCTGTAAATACTGACACACTCCTGTGGACCCCCTGTAAATACTGACACACTCACTGGGCCCCTCTGTAAATACTGACACCCTCCCCGGGACCCCCTGTAAATACTGACACACTCCCCGGGACCCCCTGTAAATACTGACACCGTCCCCGGGACCCCCTGTAAATACTGACACCGTCCCCGGAACCCCCTGTAAATACTGACACACGCCGCAGGGACCCCCTGTAAATACTGACACATTCACCGGGTCCCCCTGTAATGCTGACACCCTCCCCCGAGGACCTCCTGTAAATACTGACACACGCCCCGGGAACCCCCTGTAAATACTGACACATTCACCGGGACCCCTGTAAATGCTGACACCCTCCCCCGAGGACACCCTGTAAATTCTGACACACTCCCCCGGGACTCCGTGTAAATATTGACACATTCCCCGGGGCCCCCCTGTAAATACTGACACACTCCCCGAGGACCCCTTGTAAATTCTGACACACTCCCCCGGGACCTCGTGTAAATATTGACACACTCCCCGGGGACCCCCTGTATATACTGACACCCTCCCCCGGGACCCCCTGTAAATATTGACACACTCCCCGGGAATTCCCTGTAAATACTGACACATTCTCCCGGGAGAATACACATGTAAAAATATACGAATGAGGATCAGGAGGAAGCCACTCGGCCCCATCGATTCTGCTGCCCCATTCAATAAGATCGTGGCCCCCAACCCCACAATCCTGTCTCACCCCGATAACCTTTCACCCTCTTGTTCACCAAGAATCTGTGCAGCTCTGCCTGAAAAGATTCTGCTTCCAGTCTTTTGAGGAAGAAGGGGCGAAATTCTCCCCCAACGGCGCGATGTCCGCCGACTGGCGCCAAAAACGGCGCCAATCAGACGGGCATCGCGCCGGCCCAAAGGTGCGGAATGCTCCGCATCTTTGGGGGCCGAGCCCCAACATTGAGGGGCTAGGCCGGCGCCGGAGGGATTTCCGCCCCGCCAGCTGGCGGAAATGGCATTTGTTGCCGCGCCAGCTGGCGGAAATGGCGTTTGGTGCCCCGCAGCTGGCGCGGAAATGCGGCGCATGCGCGGGAGCGTCAGCGGCCGCCGACAGTTTCCCGCGCATGCGCAGTGGGGAGAGTCTCTTCTGCCTCCGCCATGGTGGAGGCCGTGGCAGAGGCGGAAGGGAAAGAGTGCCCCCACGGCACAGGCCCGCCCGCGGATCGGTGGGCCCCGATCGCGGGCCATGCCACTGTGGGGGCACCCCCGGGGTCAGATCGCCCCGCGTCCCCCCCCAGGACCCAGGAGCCCGCCCACGCCGCCTGGTCCCGCCGGTAAATACCAGCTTTGATTCACGCCGGCGGGACAGGCAATTTCTGGGCGGGACTTCGGCCCATCCGGGCCGGAGAATTGAATGGGGGGTCCCGCCAACCGGCGCGGCCCAATTCCCGCCCCCGCCAAATCTCCGGTACCGGAGACTTCGGCGGGGGCGGGATTCACGGCGGCCAACGGCCATTCTCCGACCCGGCGGGGGGTCGGAGAATGATGCCCAAGGTTCCAGAGACTTGCCACCTGCTCAGTGAATCATTTCTCCACGTCGCGGTGTTAAATGGGCGACCCATTGGGTGAGATTCTTCAAAATGGCGGCTAAGTGTTGACACCTGCGTAAATACCGGAGTGTTTCACGCCGGCGTCAATGGCCCCTTGGCTCAGCGATTCTGTGGTCCACAGGGACTCAGCTCGGCGCCAGAATGCAGCTGCCGATACAGGGCCCTGCACTTCCGGCTGGTGGTCCGTGGCCTCCTGTGGCGGCGGCCCCGCACAACATGGCCGACCCGCACGGGCTGGCGCTGCAGAACTAGGCCCCTCCCCAGATCGTGCGCGCCGGCCAATCGGTGGACCCCGATCACGATCTTGGCCATCCTGGAGGCCCCCCTGGTGATGGATCGCCCCACCCCCCACCAGGGCGGCCACCGCAGCCGCGACTCTGAGCTCCTGCCGGGTGGAACCATGTTAGAACCACGCCGGCAGGAATTCGGCCAGTTGCCGGTGCAGAATCGTCGCGGGAGCCTCTTTCAACGGCAAGCAGAGAATCGGCGGCCCTGCGTCGGAGCAGCGTGGCACGTTTCTCACGCATCCCCGTCCCCCCTGCCCCGCGGCGATTCTCCGACCCGGCACGGGATTGGAGAATCTCGGCCTTGGAGCCCCGTCCATTCCCTCGCTACCTGAATCACCAAATACCTGAACCTATTCCTCACTACCGTAAATGGCATCCCCCCTAAATTTGCCCACACTCCCAGCTCATTCACCGGGAATACCTCGCTTTTCCCTACATTCAGTTTGTACCCCGAGAACCCTCCAAACCTCCCCAGCCGGCCCATAATCCTTCCCATACTCTCCAGTGGATCCGAAACATACAGCAAGAGGTCATCGGCACAGAGCGACACCCGATGCTCCCTCTGTCGCCTCACAATCTTCCACCACTCGGCAGACCCCATAAGAGCCATTGCCAACGGCTCTATGGCCAGCGCAAACAACAACGGCGACAGTGGGCATCCCTGCCTCGTACTCCCGTGTAAGTCAAAGCTTTGTGAGCTCATATCATTTGTCCTCACCCACACCCCAGACAGCAACCCCACCCATGCCACAAATCTCGGTCCAAACCCAAACTTTCCCAAAACCTCGAACAAGTACCGCCATTACACCCGATCAAATGCCTTCTCCGCGTCCATGGACACCACCACCTCCGGTACCAGAGCCTCCGACGGATTTATCACCACGTTCAACAGCCATCTTTTATTACTCGCGAGCTGCCTGCCCTTCACAAAGCCTGTTTGATCTTCTGCCACCACCCGGGGGACACAATCCTCCATCCTCCCCGCCAACAACTTAGCCAATACTTTCACTTCCGTGTTCAATAGTGATATGGGCCTATACGACCCACATTCCACAGGGTCCTTCCCCTTTTTTGGGATTAGTGTGAGTACTGCCTGCGTCATCGTCTCCGGCAACTCCCCTTCTCCAGTGCTTCATTAAACGCCCCCAGCAGATGTGTTGCCAGGTCCATCGCGAATTCCTTATAAAATTCCGCTGGGGACCGATCATCCCAGGGGCTTACCCGGACTTCATACCCCTGATACTATCCAGCACCTCCCTCAGCCCCAGGGGTTCCTCCAACGCCTGCCTCTTTGCTTCCTCCAGCTGGGAAATTCCTCCCTCCTTTCTAAATGTTCCTCCCTCCTTTTCCTGTCCACACGAGCCTTAAACAAAATAATTTTCTCCCGGACCACTGCCTTCAGTGCTTCCCACAAAATGGCCAGTGACACCGCCCTATTCTGATTCAACTCCACATAGTACTTAATCATCGCCCACACCTTATCACAAAAACCTCCATCTGCCAACAACCCCGAGTCAAACCTCCACCCCGGCCTCTGCTCTCATCCCGATCTAAACCGAATTTCCAGCCAGTGGGGCGCATGGTCCGAGATAACTATCCCCGCATACTCTGCCCCCTCCACCCCAACCAAAATCTCCCGACTCACTACAAAGTAATTCATCCTCGAATACACCTTATAGACGTGTGAAAAGGAGGAATACCCCATTTCCCCCTGGGTTCTGAAAGCGCCATGGATCCACCATACCCGTCCTCTCCATAAACCCCCCCAGCTCCGTTGCCATTTGTACCCTTCCCATCGGCCTGGGGCTTGTCCGATCAACCCTCGGCTTCAGGACACAGTTAAAATCTCCTCCCATGATCAACTGGTGCGTGGCCAAATCCCAAATTGTTGCCAGCAACCCCCTCATAAAACCCGCATCATCCCAATTTGGGGGATACACATTTACCAACACTACCGGTGCCCCTTCCAATACCCCACTCACAATCAGATATCTCCCACCCGGATCCCTCACCTCCTTCGCACTCACAAATCCCATTTTTTTTGCTCATTAAAATCGCCACACCCCTCGATTTCAAATCAAACCCCGAGTGGAAAACCTATCCGACCCAATCCTTAACCTAATCTGGTCCTTCACACGGGAGTGCATCTCCTGCAGAAATACCACCCCAGCTTTCAAGCCCCTGATGTGCGCAAACATCTGCGATCTTTTAACCGGCCGATTCAGTCCCCGGATGTTCCATGTTACCAACCTTACCGGCGGCTTGTGCCTCCAATTCCCTTTATCGTCCGTCATCTTCCCGCAATCTCTTCCTCTCTCCCAACAACTCCCTCGTGGGAGCCGCCGAGTATCTTCTATCTCCCTCGAGTCTCTCATGTAACAGCTGCCTCTGCTCCTCCCTCCTCCTCATATCTCCGTGAGCCTTAAACAAAATAATCTCACCTCGGACCACCGCCTTCAAAACTTCCCAGAACGTGGCTTCCCAGAACCTCCACCCCCTCTGTCGTCTGCCATTACCCCACCCATTCTGATTAAGCTCCACATAATTCCTAATCGCCACTCTCACCTTCTCACAAAATGCCTTGTCTGCCAGAAGTGCCGAATCTAACCTCCACCCTGGCCTCTGCACCTGTCCCAAACTAAGCTTCACATCCAGCCAATGCGGGGCGTGACCCAAAATCACAATTCCCGCATATTCTGCCCCGACCATTACCGCCAGCACCGCCCGACTTACCACGAAAAAGTCAATCCGAGAGTAAAGCCTATACATATGCAAGAAGAAGGAGTATTCTCTCACTCCCGGGTTCCTGAACCTCCACGGATCCACCATTCCCATCCTTTCTATAAATGCTCCCAGCTCTTTCACCATCCTCGACCTTCCCATCAACTTGGGACTCGAGCTGTCCACCTTCAGCTCCAGCACAGTTAAAGTCCTTCTCCATGATCAGCTGGTGCGAATCTAAGTCAGGAACCGCCCACAGTAACCTCCTTATAAACCCTGCATTGCCCCAGTTAGGCGAATACACGTTGACCAACACCAGTGGCGTCACGTCCAGCACTTCACTTACTATTACATACCCCACCCCCCCCCCCCCCCCCCCCCGCCCGCCGCCTCCCCTGGGTCTCGCACCTTACTGGCCCCCACAAGCCCCGTTTTCTTGCTCAACAAAGTGGCCACCCCTCTCGACTTCAAATCAAACCCTGAGTGAAATACCTGCCCCACCCATCCCTTTCTCAGCCTAATCTGATCCTTCAGCCGGAGATGCGTTTCCTGCAAGAGAATCAGCTCCGCTCTCAAACTCTTCATGTGTGCAAAACTCCGGGACCTCTTAACCGTCCATTTAGCCCGTGGACATTCCATGTCACAACTCTTAACGGAGGCGTGCGCCTCCACCCCCTCTGTCGTCTGCCATTACCCCCCTTCGGCTCTCTGTCGCCCAAACCCATTCTGAACTGGGCCCATCCAAGATGGCGCCCCCCCCCCCCCCCGCCCCACCCATGGCCACGTTCATCCTCTATACCTGCCAAGTAGCCTTCCCCCCTCCTCCCTTCAAACTGGCCAGCCCTCGTGGCCTCCTCCCCCAGAACACTCCCACTCACTAACGTTACTTACTAGTGTGGTGACTCTCACCCGAAGGCCCCCTCCACATACCCCTCCACCAACCGACCCCACCTTAGCCTGCGCAACAGGCCCCCAACCTCCCTAAAAAATATCGAACACACCCTTTACACGAAAATAACATCCTCCAAAAAACAAATGGTGGGAGAGAGGGAGCAATCACCTCCCCCTTACAAACTTACAACTTCTAAAAGAAAACCTCCATTGGCAACCCAAAACAGCAGCAAATCCAAACTTTCACAGAATTAATTCCTCCATCCCATCCCACTCCTCAGCCCTTCCCCAGCTTATGGTCCCTGATAAAGTGATTCACCTCCTCGGCGTCGCAAAATAATACACCCGGCCATCATGAGTTAGCCAGCACCTGCCCAGGTCCAGTACCCCGAATCGGATCTGTCGTCTGTACAACACCACCTTGACCTTGTTGAAATCTGCTCGCCTTTTTGTCCTGGTAAATCCCACTCACAGACGCCCTGGCCCACCTCAGGATCTTCTCCTTGTCCAAAAACCTGTGCACCCGCACAATCACCGCCTGCAGCGGCACCCCCGCTCTCGGCTTCTGCCTCAAGGACCTTTGGGCCTGGCCTACCTCTGGGGCCTTGTCCACCAACCCGGCCAGCATCCCGAAACATACTTTGCAGTGCTCGTTCCCTCCACTCCCTGCAGCAGAGTCACAATCCGCAAATTCTGTCACCTGGACCTGTTCTCCTGCTCCTCCACCTTCGACTGCAGCTACTTGAATAGATCCCCCAGGATCCCCCCTCCGCTTCCAAAGACACAATCCGATCAGTCTGGTTGGACACCACCTTTTACACCTCACGGACCGTTGCCCCCCTGCGTTTCGAGGCACTTTTCCACCCGATCCAGAGACGCGCGAAGGGATGCCACTGATCTCTCAATCACCTTCGACCAGTCACTGTGCATCTCCTTCCTCTTCTGTCGAAATTCCTCATTGATGAAGCTCATCAATTGCTCCAATTGAGGCTTTCCCACTAACGACGACCCTTCCCCCTCCGCCACTTTCACAATTAGTGCTGCGCCACAGGTCTCCTCCAACTCCTTAGCCAGGTCCTTAACTGTCTTCAGCCGGGTCTGATAGCCAGTAAACATGACAATCCAGGGGAGAACTTCTTCCCTTACACTTTCTGCTCCACTTTTCTGCTGAATCTACCCAAAACACAGGTGAAAAAGGCCAAATCCAACACCTTTGATCCAGATCTGCCCTGCGTGCGACCACTCACTCCATGGACACCCCCGGAAGTCTTTTTCCCATTCACTTAACCGACCTAGGACCTCTTCACAATTTATTTTCCTTTGTGTCATTAGTAAATTTAACAACAATACCTTCAGTCCCTTTATTCAAGTCATTTGTACAAATTGTCAAACATTGAGGCCCCAGTGCCGATCCCTGTGACACACCACTCGATTCATCCTGCCAACCAGAAAATACACATTTATGCCAACTCTCTGTTTCCTGTCAGCTAGCCAATTTTCAATACATGCCAATATGTTAGCCCCTACACCATGAGCTTTTGTTTTACACAATAGCCTTTGATGTGACACCTTATCAAATGCCTTAAGGAAATCTAAGTGCTGCACATCCACTTGTTCCACTTTATTCACAGTATCTGTTACTACTTCAAAGAACTCCAATAAATAGGTTAAACATGATGTCCCTTTCACAAAACCATGCTGACTCTGCCCGATTGCCTTGAATAGTGCCCTGCAATAATATCTTTAATAATGGATTCTAACATTTTCCCTCACCAGTGTAGAATCCACGAAAGCAGCACAGATTGACCAAGTAGGTAGGAAACAAAGGATAGGTTTTATTTACGATGTACAAGTTCGCCACTCCTCAAAGGTTCTCCTTCGTCAGGGTTTTTATAGTAGTGACCTAACCCCCTGTTAAGGGGAAGCTCCGCCCCCTCATTACCGGGGAAGTTCGTATTCAATGGAGGTCACGGGGAATCTGAGAGTCCTAATGCAGTGACATCCACGAGGGTTATAACAGTGACAGGTGACCTGGTTCTTGTTGAAATTCTACTGTAGGCCCCTCCCTGGTTGCCAGGCTGGACCGTGTCACGATCAGGGCCAGTCTTGTACACAGTGGATTTGGGCAGGAGGACATTGCGGAAGCACGTCGACCACAGAGAAGCCGGGGGATGGGGGGGGGGGAGAGGGGGGGCAATAATTGCTACCGCTCGCCCCCGTGACTGTCCTGGTACCGAGAGAACCTGGGAGTTACATAGATACATAGAAGATAGGAGCAGGAGGCGGCCTTTCAGCCCTTCGAGCCTGCTCCACCATTCATCACGATCATGGCTGATCATCCGACTCAATAGCCTAATCCTGCTTTTTCCCCATAGCCTTTGATCCCATTCGCCCCAACTGCAATATCTACCCGCCTCTTGAATATATTCAAAGTTTTAGCATTATTATGGGTCAGGGTTTAGGGAACACCAAAGTATATCATGGAGTTCACCTGACCCACAACGTTTAATAGATTTTGGTTATGGGGAGCACACGGCCCACTTTACAGGTGTGATGCAACAGAGATCTAAAAGTATTTTTAAACAAAAACAATGTTTATTATATGAATCCAGTTAACATTTTATAAACACACAATAAACATCTTAGCAACTTCCAACCCTGATAACCCCCCAAAAGATACAGTACTCTGTAGATAACCCTTAATAACTTTCCAAACAACATCCATAAGTCAAAAAAACCTTTTAACAAAGACATTCCTTGCATTCCTTACAGAAACAGGTATTACTTTGAAATCATCAAGTGATGTGATCTGGAGACATTCTTTTTCATGCACAGAGAGATCAAACATACATCTGCTTGGTTCAAATATAGTTCTCCAACTGAAAGTGAAACTAAAACACCGTTCCCAGTTACCAGCTCAAAACGAAAGTAAAGGACAGAATCACATTGCAGCTCCACCCACACAATGACATCACTGCAGACATTTGATGAAACACACTTTTCTTAAAGGGACTCTCACATGACAACATCAGCTACTTCCTGTGGTAATGAATTCCACAGGCTCACCACTCTTTATGTGAAGAAATGTCTCCTTATCTCTGTCCTAAATGGTTTACCCTGAATCCTCAGGCTGAGAGTTCAGAGATGGGCTCTGTCAGCGGCCCAGGTGGGAGCTGGAGAAGGGCCTAGTGCCACGGGAGCGGCTGAGATGCCGAGGCCGCCTCCATCCAGCTAACGGCGATGCTACCCCCGGAGATGGAGGAGCCGGTTGGGGGACTGAGGTGGTCTACGAGGACCTGTATATCCCACAGTGATTGACTTTATCATGGACCCTCTTCCCCTATGTCCCTTGAGCTTTGTTCACTGGATATAGTAACTGTACATAGCCTGTTTTGTAGAAGTGTAATTAAGGGACTTAAGGTGGGGGAGGGGTGTGGTAGCGTGGTCCCTTTAAGGGGGGGGGGCTGAGACAGTCCATGTCCCCGGCTCGGAGCCAATCACGTGGGACCATGCCAACTCTGACCAATGGAAAAAAGGTGGGGGACCCTGGTATCCTGGGCAGAGTGGACCTCGGGGCCAGAGAGTGAAGACCTGTTATTGTTCTTCTGTCCCTGAACATGGCGCCTTTGAAATTGTTTATAAACTTTTTAGTTATTATACAGGGGACGGATTCTCTGGCCGTTGGGATTCTCTGCTCCCGTTGACAGTGCACTCCTGCCCGTGGGATTCCTGGCTGCCTGGGCCGGCTTCAATGTGAAATCCCATTGACAAGTGGTGGGAGAAGAGAATCTCACCAGCAGTGAACAGCGCACCACCAAGAAACACGCGCTGGGGGTACAGACAATCCTGAGTCCTGCCTCGAGCCACACGGGCAGAACGTACTGTAAATACACTAGGGGTTAATGTAGACACACTAGGGCACTGTAAATACACAAGGGGTTAATGTAAATACACTAGAACTAAATAAACACTAGAGGGAGCACCAGAGACATCATGACACACAGACATTCAACCAATAGGTCAGTAAGATAGGACACGACCAATGGGCAGTCAAGACACACCCAGAGGCGACACTACCACAAGGGGGCTACCCCTATAAAAGGACAGGGCACACATGCTCTTTCTCTTTCCATAGGCGACACTCAGAGAGACAGGGGCAGATCAGGGAAGCATCACCCACCGCATGGATTAGAGCAGACTGGTTAGTTAGATTGAGTTACTATAGTAAGGTTAGCAGGAGAGTCGAACCCAAGTAGGAGAATTGTTAACTGTTCAATAAATGTGTTAAGTCTGAACCTTCCTTTGTCAGAGTATACATCAAGGAAGCAGCGTATGCTACGTGAAGAAGCATAACATAACATGTACAAACTCCAATCAGACATCCACCCAAGGCCGGAAATGAGCCAGGTTCCCTGCCGCTGCGAGGCAGCAGTGCTAACCACAACGGTCATATTGCTGTACTCCTGCTTCTCTCTGTGTCCATGTGTGTTGAGAATTCTTTCTTTTTTTTAATAAATAATTTTATTCCAAAGATTTTCAAATGACTCTACTCTACTGAGTAGTACCACACTCCTGTGTGCTTCACCTGATGCCTGATGTCTATGTATTTACATTGTGTATTTTATGTTTGCCTTATTATGCACTTTCTTTTCATGGACGGCATGAACAATAGTTTTCACTGTACCTCGGTACACATGACAATAATCCAATCCAATCCAAATTATCACATACTAAACAATCCAATAGAATATAGAAATGTGTTATTTTTAAAATAATAATAATCCTAGACCCCCACCTCCCCTCCATGACCCAACCACTCCTACTCCCCCCCACCCCCCCCCAAACAACTCCCCCCTAGTTGCTGCCACAAGCTAGTCCTTAAAGAAGGCGATGAATAGCTTCCATCTGGAATAGAACCCTTCCTCCGGCCCTCTAATGACATACGTGATCTTTTCTAATCTCAGAAACTCTGACAAGTTCCCTACGGCCTCGGGTCACTGACCATGTGGAGTTTGCACATTCTCCTCATGACTGCGTGGGTCTCACCCCCCAAAACCCAAAAGATGTGCAGGGTAGGTGGATTGGCCACGCTAAATTGACCCTTAATTGGAAAAGAACTAATTGGGCACTCTAAATTTATTTTTAAAATCTCTGACCAGTCTCCCAAACCATGCCGAGACCTTTGGTGGAGCCGGTGATCTCCATCCAAGAGGACTCACCATCGGGCTATCAGGGTGGCGAAGGCCAGGACATCAGCCTTGCAGTTCTCCAGGTGCGTCAGCATGTCCAGCACCCCGAGGATCGGCACCAATGGCTGCAGCTTCAGCCTGACCTCCACAATCTCCGACATAGTCTCAAAAAAAGGAGACCCAGAGCTCAAACAACAGGGCTGGTTTAGCTCAGTAGGCTAGACAGCTGGTTTGTGATGAAGAACAAGGCCAGCAGCGCGGGTTCAATTCCCGTACCAGCTGAGAATTCTGAATTCTCCCTCAGTGAACCCTAACAGGCGCTGGAATGTGGCGACTAGCGGATTTTCGCAGTAACTTCATTGTAGTGTTAATGTAAGCCTACTTGTGACAATAAAGGTTATTTAATTTAATTTTTTTAATTAACTTAGCGCAGGACCAGAACATGTGTGAATGGTCTGCCGGCTCCCTCAGACAATGCTCACACCTGTCTCCTACTCCAGGAATGAACCCCCTCATGCGCGCTCTAGTCAAGTACACTCTGTGAACTACTTTGAACTGTATCAGGCTCAGCCTGGCATGAGAAGAGGTGGAATTCACCCTGTGCAAGATCTCGCTCCACAGCCCTCCCTCCAGCCTCAGGCCAAGCTCCTCTTCCCACTTCCCTTTACTCTAATGGTGCTTTCCCCGTCTCCAAGGACCCTCCAAATACATCGGATATCTTCCCTCCCCTATGCTTCCAACCCATTAATGTAGGTCCCAGAAGCTGAGGGAATGTAGACAGTTCCTTATGACCAAAGTCCCGCACCGGCAGATACCTAAACGCACTCCCCCTCGGGAATTCAAATTTCTCCATCATATCCTCCAGCCCCGTGAACCTGCCCTCCACAGTAAATCCCCCAACCTCTCGACCCCTTCCCTCCTCAAAATCTTATACATTGCATCCATCCCTGATGGCACAACCCTATGGTTCTTACAGATTGGTGATAACAATGGCATGGCCCCTGTCTAAAATGTGACCTAAATTGGTTCCAAATTCTTAGAGACACCATCACCACTGGGCCAGGAGAGAACTGGTCCGGAGAGAATGAAGAGGGGCCATAACCAACGCTCTTAGACACAAACCTACACAGGAAGCATCCCCCCCTCCCCATACACCCCGACCTTGACCACGGCTCCTCCATCCACCCTTGCACTTTCTCGATGTTTGCCACTCGGTTTGGGTAGCGCCAGCCCCCCGATTGCCACTCCCTCTGCAGGAAGGCTCTCTGAATCCTGGGGGTCTTACCCACACAGATAAAGGCCGAGGTTAACTTTTCAACCCCAGCAATATAAGATCTGGGGAGAGGGGCAGCATGGTGGTGCAGTGGTTAGCACTGCTGCCTCACGACGCCGAGGTCCCAGGTTCGATCCCAGCTCTGGGTTACAGTCTGTGTGGAGTATTCACATTCTCCCCGTGTTTGCGTGGGTTTCACCCCCCACGACCCAAAGGTGTGCAGGTTAGGTGGATTGGCCACGCTAAATTGCTCCTTAATTGGAACAAATGAATTGGGTACTCTAAATTTATTTTTAAAAAAGATTTGGGGAGGAAGATCGGTGAGACACTGGAACACAAGTAAGAACCTCGGCAGAATGTTCATTTTGATCGTCTGCACTCTCCCCACCAGGGAGAGTGGGAGGGTATCCCACCTCTTCAAGTCCCCCTTCATCCCTTCCACCAGACTGGCCAGGTTCAATTTATGTAGCAAGGCCCAGGAATGAGCGACGTGAATCCCGAAATATCTAAACCTCGTTTTGGCCAGCCTGAACAGCAGCCTCCTCAATCCACTTTGCTTCCCAGGGGATTCACCAGGAAAATCTTGCTCTTACATTGAATTTGTACCCTGGGGCCTAAAGGACCAGGAACAGCAATTTAGGAATCATTACAGGGAAGAAATGGCTCGATTGCAACAGGTTATCAAAAATCTTAAGGGTATAGCAGGAACTGAGGAAGCTGAAGGAAAGGAACAGAATGCATTAATAGAGCAACAGTATAAGGAAGATAGAGAAAAGCTGCAGAAAATACGGCTGTTGTTGGCCTGTCGAAATAGAGAAATTGCTGTTTTACAATGGAAAATTAATGAAGTACCAAGCAGGGCTGAATTGACCCAATATGTTTTGTTGAGCTTTACAATCAGGCTGCAGCAACTCGCCAGGAACCAAAACAGTTCTTTACACTCTATAATACACTTGCCAATAAAAGATTGTGCTTGGAAAAAGAGGTGAACCTGTTGAATTCAATTCATGAGAACTTTCAACATGCAATGGCTGCTACTACTGCTCGGGATCAATTCTTGCGCCAGATGGAACAGATTGTGGAAGGTATCAAGCAGAATCGTATGAAGTCGGAGAAGGAAAAGCAAGAAAACAAACTGAGACATGATCAGTTGAATGATGAGTACTTTGAACTGCTGGAGAAACAGCGTGTGTACTTTAAAGAGGAGTGCAATGAAAATGAAGTGTTATTGAGATCCAGAGGGGTGTCCTGAATGAATTCACCAAGGATCTAAAGTGAAATGGCTGTGTTCCTCCAGTTGATGACGTCAATTCATTACTTAGTCAAATCTAAGGAACAGGTGATGGAAGTGAATGCATTTGTTAGTTTATTTTTGTTTGTGTAATTTACACAAATGAGAACTTTGTATATCAATGACACAATAAGATGTTTATACAATGTACAGTGCCGAAGGAGGCCATTTGGCCCATCAGGCCCTTGGAAAGAGCACCCCACTTAAGCTCACACTTCCAACCTATCCCCGTAACCCTAACCCAGCCATTTTGGACACTAAGGGCAATTTATCCTGGCCAATCCACCTAAACTCCACACCTTTGGACTGTGGGAGGTAACCGGAGGAAACCCACGCAGACACAGGGAGAACGTGCAGACTCTACACAGACAGTGACCCAATCTGGGAATCGAACCTGGGACTCTAGAGCTGTGAAGCAACTGTGCTAACCACAATGCTACCGTGCTGCCCATCTGATCTGAGAAAACCAGTTATTACGGTTGAAATTTTAAAAAGAATTTGTACCCGGGTAAGGACCCAAACTTCCTCAACAGCTCCCCACTAGAGAGAGAGTCTGAAACAAATGCAATAGGCCGTCTGCATAAAGGGACATCCTGTGTTCCCTCTCTATACCCGTCCAGCCACCTGACGATCAAAGCGCAATGGCCAATAGCTCAATCACCAGCGAGAACAACAACAGGGACAGCGGGTGTCACTGCCTTGTTCCCCTGTATAACCGGGCTCTCTCTCTCTCTCTTTCTCTTTCTCTCTCACACACATCCTTCTCTCTCTCTCACACACATCCTTCTCTCTCTCACACACAGCCTTCTCTCTCTCACACACAAACACCCACATCCTTCTCTCTCTCACACACACATCCTTGTCTCTCTCAGACACAAACATACACATCCTTCTCTCTCTCACACACATCCTTCACTCTCTCACACACAAACACACACATCCTTCTCTCTCTCTCACACACATCCTTCACTCTCTCACACACAAACACACACATCCTTCTCTCTCTCACACACAAACACACACATCCTTCTCTCTCTCACACACATCCTTCTCTCTCTCACACACATCATTCTCTCTCTCTCACACACATCCTTCTCTCTCTCAAACACAAACACACACATCCTTCTCTCTCTCACACACAAACACACACATCCTTCTCTCTCTCTCACACACATCCTTCACTCTCTCACACACAAACACACACATCCTTCTCTCTCTCACACACATCCTTCTCTCTCTCACACACATCCTTCACTCTCTCACACACAAACACACACATCCTTCTCTCTCTCACACACAAACACACACATCCTTCTCTCTCTCACACACATCCTTCTCTCTCTCACACACATCATTCTCTCTCTCACACACATCATTCTCTCTCTCTCACACACATCCTTCTCTCTCTCACACACATCCTTCTCTCTCTCACACACATCATTCTCTCTCTCTCACACACATCCTTCTCTCTCTCACACACATCCTTCTCTCTCTCACACACATCCTTCTCTCTCTCACACACATCATTCTCTCTCTCTCACACACATCCTTCTCTCTCTCACACACAGCCTTCTCTCTCTCACACACATCCTTCTCTCTCTCACACACATCCTTCTCTCTCTCACACACATCCTTCTCTCTCTCACACACAAACACACACATCCTTCTCTCTCTCACACACAAACACACACATCCTTCTCTCTCTCACACACATCCTTCTCTCTCTCACACACATCCTTCACTCTCTCACACACAAACACACACATCCTTCTCTCTCTCACACACAAACACACACATCCTTCTCTCTCTCACACACATCCTTCTCTCTCTCACACACATCATTCTCTCTCTCTCACACACATCCTTCTCTCTCTCACACACAAACACACACATCCTTCTCTCTCTCACACACAAACACACACATCCTTCTCTCTCTCACACACAAACACACACATCCTTCACTCTCTCTCATACACAAACACACACATCCTTCTCTCTCTCTCATACACAAACACACACATCCTTCTCTCTCTCATACACAAACACACACATCCTTCTCTCTCTCTCATACACAAACACACACATCCTTCTCTCTCTCACACACAAACACACACATCCTTGTCTCTCTCAGACACAAACATACACATCCTTCTCTCTCTCACACACATCCTTCACTCTCTCACACACATCATTCTCTCTCTCTCACACACATCCTTGTCTCTCTCACACACAAACACACACATCCTTCTCTCTCTCTCACACACATCCTTCACTCTCTCACACACAAACACACACATCCTTCTCTCTCTCACACACAAACACACACATCCTTCTCTCTCTCACACACATCCTTCACTCTCTCACACACATCATTCTCTCTCTCTCACACACATCCTTGTCTCTCTCACACACAAACACACACATCCTTCTCTCTCTCTCACACATCCTTCTCTCTCTCACACACAAACACACACATCCTTCACTCTCTCACACACAAACACACACATCCTTCTCTCTCTCACACACAAACACACACATCCTTCTCTCTCTCACACACATCATTCTCTCTCTCTCACACACAAACACACACATCCTTCTCTCTCTCTCACACACATCCTTCACTCTCTCACACACAAACACACACATTCTCTCTCTCTCACACACAAACACACACATCCTTCTCTCTCACTCACACAAACACACACATCCTTCTCTCTCTCTCACACACATCCTTCACTCTCTCACACACAAACACACACATCCTTCACTCTCTCTCACACAAACACACACATCCTTCTCTCTCTTTCACACAAACACACACATCCTTCTCTCTCTCACACACATCCTTCACTCTCTCACACACAAACGCACACATCCTTCTCTCTCTCACACACAAACACACACATCCTTCTCTCTCTCACACACATCCTTCACTCTCTCACACACAAACACACACATCCTTCTCTCTCTCACACACAAACACACACATCCTTCTCTCTCTCACACACAAACACACACATCCTTCTCTCTCTCACACACAAACACACACATCCTTCACTCTCTCTCACACAAACACACACATCCTTCTCTCTCTCACACACAAACACACACATCCTTCACTCTCTCACACACAAACACACACATCCTTCTCTCTCTCACACACAAACACACACATCCTTCTCTCTCTCACACACATCCTTCACTCTCTCACACACAAACACACACATCCTTCTCTCTCTCACACACATCCTTCACTCTCTCACACACAAACACACACATCCTTCTCTCTCTCACACACAAACACACACATCCTTCTCTCTCTCACACACAAACACACACATCCTTCTCTCTCTCACACACATCCTTCTCTCTCTCACACACAAACACACACATCCTTCTCTCTCTCTCTCACACATCCGTCTCTCTCTCACACACAAACACACACATCCTTCTCTCTCTCTCACACAAACACACACATCCTTCTCTCTCTCACACACATCCTTGTCTCTCTCTCTCACACAAACACACACATCCTTCTCTCTCTCACACACATCCTTGTCTCTCTCACTCACACAAACACACACATCCTTCTCTCTCTCACACACATCCTTGTCTCTCTCTCTCACACAAACACACACATCCTTCTCTCTCTCTCACACAAACACACACATCCTTCTCTCTCTCACACACAAACACACACGCCCTTCTCTCTCTCACACACAAACACACACATCCTTCTCTCTCTCACACACAAACACACAAATCCTTCTCTCTCTCTCACACACATCCTTCTCTCTCTCTCACACAAACACACACATCCTTCTCTCTCTCTCACACAAACACACACGTCCTTCACTCTCTCACTCACAAACACACACATCCTTCTCTCTCTCTCTCACACATCCGTCCCTCTCTCACACACAAACACACATCCTTCTCTCTCTCACACACACAAACACACAGCCTTCTCTCTCTCTCACACAAACACACATCGTCCTCTCTCACACACATCTTTCTCTCTCTCTCTCACACATCCTTCTCTCTCACGCACATCCTTCTCTCTCTCTCACACACATCCGTCTCTCTCTCACACACAAACACACACATCCTTCTCTCTCTCACACAAACACACACATCCTTCTCTCTCTCACACAAACTCACACATCCTTCTCTCTCTCTCACACACATCCTTCTCTCTCTCTCTCACACATCCTTCTCTCTCTCACACACATCCTTCTCTCTCTCACACACAAACACACACATCCTTCTCTCTCACACACAAACACACACATCCTTCTCTCTCTCTCACACACATCCTTGTCTCTCTCACACACACAAACTCACACATCCTTCTCTCTCTCTCACACACATCCTTCTCTCTCTCACACACAAACACACACATCCTTTTCTCTCACACACAAACACACACATCCTTCTCTCTCTCTCACACACATCCTTCTCTCTCTCACACACAAACACACACGTCCTTCTCTCTCTCTCACACAAACAGACACATCCTTGTCTCTCTCACACACACAAACACACACATCCTTCTCTCTCTCTCACACACATCCTTCTCTCTCTCACACACAAACACACATCCTTCTCTCACACACAAACACACACATCCTTCTCTCTCACACACATCCTTCTCTCTCTCACACACACATCCTTCACTCTCTCACACAAACACACACATCCTTCTCTCTCTTTCACACAAACACACACATCCTTCTCTCTCACACACATCCTTCACTCTCTCACACACAAACGCACACATCCTTCTCTCTCTCACACACAAACGCACACATCCTTCTCTCTCTCACACACATCCTTCACTCTCTCACACACAAACACACACATCCTTCTCTCTCTCACACAAACACACACATCCTTCTCTCTCTCACACACAAACACATACATCCTTCTCTCTCTCACACACAAACACACACATCCTTCTCTCTCTCACACACAAACACACACATCCTTCTCTCTCTCACACACAAACACACACATCCTTCACTCTCTCTCACACAAACACACACATCCTTCTCTCTCTCACACACAAACACACACATCCTTCACTCTCTCACACACAAACACACACATCCTTCTCTCTCTCACACACAAACACACACATCCTTCTCTCTCTCACACACATCCTTCACTCTCTCACACACAAACACACACATCCTTCTCTCTCTCACACACATCCTTCACTCTCTCACACACAAACACACACATCCTTCTCTCTCTCACACACAAACACACACATCCTTCTCTCTCTCACACACAAACACACACATCCTTCTCTCTCTCACACACATCCTTCTCTCTCTCACACACAAACACACACATCCTTCTCTCTCTCTCTCACACATCCGTCTCTCTCTCACACACAAACACACACATCCTTCTCTCTCTCTCACACAAACACACACATCCTTCTCTCTCTCACACACATCCTTGTCTCTCTCTCTCACACAAACACACACATCCTTCTCTCTCTCACACACATCCTTGTCTCTCTCTCTCACACAAACACACACATCCTTCTCTCTCTCACACACATCCTTGTCTCTCTCTCTCACACAAACACACACATCCTTCTCTCTCTCTCACACAAACACACACATCCTTCTCTCTCTCACACACAAACACACACGTCCTTCTCTCTCTCACACACAAACACACACATCCTTCTCTCTCTCTCACACACAAACACACAAATCCTTCTCTCTCTCTCACACACATCCTTCTCTCTCTCTCACACAAACACACACATCCTTCTCTCTCTCTCACACAAACACACACGTCCTTCACTCTCTCACTCACAAACACACACATCCTTCTCTCTCTCTCTCACACATCCGTCCCTCTCTCACACACAAACACACACATCCTTCTCTCTCTCACACACACAAACACACAGCCTTCTCTCTCTCTCACACAAACACACATCGTCCTCTCTCACACACATCTTTCTCTCTCTCTCTCACACATCCTTCTCTCTCACGCACATCCTTCTCTCTCTCTCACACACATCCGTCTCTCTCTCACACACAAACACACACATCCTTCTCTCTCTCACACAAACACACACATCCTTCTCTCTCTCACACAAACTCACACATCCTTCTCTCTCTCTCACACACATCCTTCTCTCTCTCTCTCACACATCCTTCTCTCTCTCACACACATCCTTCTCTCTCTCACACACAAACACACACATCCTTCTCTCTCACACACAAACACACACATCCTTCTCTCTCTCTCACACACATCCTTGTCTCTCTCACACACACAAACTCACACATCCTTCTCTCTCTCTCACACACATCCTTCTCTCTCTCACACACAAACACACACATCCTTCTCTCTCACACACAAACACACACATCCTTCTCTCTCTCTCACACACATCCTTCTCTCTCTCACACACAAACACACACGTCCTTCTCTCTCTCTCACACAAACAGACACATCCTTGTCTCTCTCACACACACAAACACACACATCCTTCTCTCTCTCTCACACACATCCTTCTCTCTCTCACACACAAACACACATCCTTCTCTCACACACAAACACACACATCCTTCTCTCTCACACACATCCTTCTCTCTCTCACACACACATCCTTCTCTCACACACAAACACACACATCATTCTCTCTCTCACACACACAAACACACACATCATCCTCTCTCTCTCACACAAACACACACATCCTTCTCTCTCTCTCACACACATCCTTCTCTTTCTCACCCACAAACACACACATCCTTCTCTCTCTCACACACACATCCTTCTCTCTCTCACACACAAACACACTGTGGTAGTATGTATTAGGGGTCATGTGGGAATGGAAGCCCTAATGTCATTGGCTGACAGATCCCGGGTCGTGGTTGGCCGTTGACCTCTAGCTCCGCCCTGAAGGCGGAGTATAAGAAGCCGGAGTCCTCCCCCGCAGGCCATTCTACTATCGAGCTGCGGGGGAACAGACACGCTTAATAAAGCCTCATCGACTTCACTCTATTCGTCTCACGGAGTCTTTGTGCGCTACAATTTATTAAGCGTGCCTAAAAAGGACTATGGAGCTCAGGATCATCCCGGAATGCCTGAGGATCAGCCCCCACGCAGTGAACGCGGCAGCAGCCTTCAAGCACTGGCAGACTTGTTTCGAGGCCTAGCTCAGAATGCCCACCGGCCGGGTCACAGAAGACCAAAAACTACAGGTCCTGCACTCGAGGGTAAGCACGGAGATTTTCTCCCTCATCGAAGACTCGGAGGATTTCCAGACGGCGTTCGCAGCACTGAAAAGTATCTATGTCCGCCCAGTTAACCAAATCTACGCTCGCTACCAGCTCGCGACGAGACGGCAAGGTCCCGGAGAATCGATGGACGAATTCTACGCCGCGCTGCTGATTTTGGGACGAGCCTGCAGCTGCCCTTCGGTGAACGCAAATGAACACACGGACATGTTAATGCGCGATGCTTTTGTGGCAGGTATGAATTCCTCCCAAATCCGCCAAAGACTTCTAGAAAGAGAGTCGCTAGGACTCTCAGAGGCCCGGGCCCTAGCAGCCTCCCTAGACGTGGCCGCGCGTAACACCCGTGCCTACGGCCCCGACCGCGCGGCAGCCCATTGGGCCCCCTACGTACCCGTCGCGACAAACCCACCCCCCCCGGACACCCCACAGGCTTGCGCGGTCCAAACGCCAAGTCGCACCGGGGGCGCCCGCTGCTATTTCTGCGGCCAGGCGAAACACACCTGACAGCGCTGCCCGGCCCACGCAGCAATCTGCAAGAGCTGCGGGAAAAAGGGCCATTTCGCGGTTGTGTGCCGGTCCCGCGAGGTCGCCGCTGTCCCGGGAGAACAGGGAGCCCTGCAAGCCGTTTACGCTCCCCAACCCCCCCAGCGCCCCATGTACGACCCGCAGGCGCAGCCGCCATGGGTCCCGACCACCGCGGTCCCGGGAGAACAGGGAGCCCTGCACGCCGCTTACGCTCCCCAACCCCCCCCCCCCCCCCCCCCCCGCACCCCATGTATGACCCGCCGGCGCTACCACTTTGGGTCCGGACCACCACTCTCCACGGAGAAGAGGGAGTTCTGCGCGTCTCTAACGCCCCCCTAACCCCCCCCCCCCGCGCCCCACGTCTGACCCGCCGGCGCTACCAACTTGGGTCCCGACCACCGCTGTCTCCGGAGATGAGGGAGCCCCGCGCGGTCCTAACGCTCCCCAACTCCCCCAGCACCCCATGTGCGACCCGCAGACACCGCCATTTTGGGTCCCGGCCAGCACGAGGGGAGGAAGGGCACCGCCATCTTGGACCACCCCAGACCTGTACGACGCGTGGGGGCGACCATTTTGTCCACCCCCGCCGCCATCTTGTGACCCCCCAGCCATGTGCGATGTATGGGGGTGGCCATTTTGTTCATCCCCGACGCCATCTTGGACGGCAACAACGGACCCCACTCCACTACTACAACCACGTCTCGCTTCAATTACGCTCGATCAAGCTCGGCCCCGGACACTCCAGACGACGACGACAACGGTGCTAATAAACGGCCACGAGACACCATGCCTAGTCGACTCCGGAAGCATGGAGAGCTTTATCCACCCCGACACGGTAAGACGCTGTTCCTTTACCACCTATCCCAGCGCACAAAAGATTTCCCAAGCTGCAGGATCCCACTCCGTACAGATCCAAGGTTTCTGCATAGTTACCCTAACGGTGCAGGGGAGGGAGTTCAAAAACTACAAACTACACGTCCTTCCCCAACTCTGCGCCCCCACTTTACTGGGATTAGATTTCCAGTGCAATCTACAGAGCTTTACGTTCAAATTCGGCGGCCCAATACCCCCACTCACTATCTGCGGCCTCGCAACCCTCAAGGTGCAACCCCCGTCCTTGTTTGCGAACCTCACCCCGGATTGCAAACCCGTCGCCACTAGGAGCAGACGGTACAGCGCCCAGGACCGGACCTTCATTCGGTCCGAAGTCCAGCGGCTACTAAAGGAAGGCATAATCCAGGCCAGCAATAGTCCCTTGAGAGCACAGGTGGTAGTAGTGAAGACAGGGGAGAAACAAAGGATGGTCATAGACTATAGCCAGACAGGTACACACAACTAGACGCGTACCCTCTCCCCCGCATATCCGACATGGTCAATCGGATTGCCCAATATAAAGTCTTCTCCACTGTGGACCTCAAGTCCGCCTACCATCAGCTCCCCATCCGCGCAAGTGACCGCAAGTACACAGCCTTCGAGGCAGACGGGCGATTATACCATTTCCTACGGGTCCCTTTTGGCGTCACAAACGGGGTCTCGGTCTTCCAACGGGAGATGGACCGAATGGTTGATCAACATGGGTTGCGGGCCACGTTCCCGTATCTCGACAATGTAACCATCTGCGGCCACGATCAGCAGGACCACGACGCCAACCTCCAAAAATTCCTCCAGACCGCCAAAGCCTTGAACCTCACGTACAACGAGGACAAGTGCGTTTTTAGCACCAACCGGCTAGCCATTCTGGGCTACGTAGTGCGCAATGGGATAATAGGCCCCGACCCCGAACGTATGCGCGCCCTCATGGAATTTCCCCTCCCGCACTGCTCTAAAGTCCTGAAACGCTGCCTGGGTTTTTTTTCATACTACGCCCAGTGGGTCCCCCAGTATGCAGACAAGGCCCGCCCCCTAATACAGACCACGACCTTCCCTCTGTCGACAGAGGCTTGCCAGGCCTTCAGCCGCATCAAAGCGGATATCGCAAAGGCCACGAAGCGCGCCATCGACGAGTCCCTCCCCTTCCAGGTCGAGAGCGACGCCTCCAACGTAGCTCTAGCGGCCACCCTTAACCAAGCGGGCAGACCCGTGGCCTTTTTCTCTCGAACCCTCCACGCTTCAGAAATCCGCCACTCCTCAGTGGAAAAGGAAGCCCAAGCCATAGTGGAAGCTGAGCGACATTGGAGGCATTACCTGGCCGGCAGGAGATTCACTCTCCTCACCGACCAACGGTCGGTAGCCTTCATGTTCGATAATGCAAAATCAAAAACGACAAGATCTTAAGGTGGAGGATCGAGCTCTCCACCTTCAACTACGAGATCTTGTATCGTCCCGGAAAGCTGAACGAGCCGTCCGATGCCCTATCCCGCGGCACATGTGCCAACGCACAAATTAACCGCCTCCAAACCCTCCACGAGGACCTCTGCCACCCGGGGGTCACTCGGTTTTTCCACTTTATCAAGTCCCGCAATCTCCCGTACTCTTTAGAGGAGGTCCGTCCAGTCACAAGGGACTGCCACATCTGCGCAGAATGCAAACCGCATTTTTTCAGGCCGGATGGTGCGCACCTGATTAAGGCTTCCCGCCCCTTTGAACGCCTTAGTCTCGATTTCAAAGGGCCCCTCCCCTCCACCGACCGCAACACATACTTTCTTAATGTGGTGGACGAATACTCCCGCTTCCCATTCGCCATTCCCTGCTCTGACATGACCGCGGCCACAGTCATTAAAGCCCTGAACACCATCTTCACACTGTTCGGTTGCCCCGCATACGTCCACAGCGACAGGGGGTCCTCTTTCATGAGTGACGAGCTGCGCCAGTTCCTGCTCAGCAAGGGCATAGCCTCAAGCAGGACGACCAGCTACAACTCCCGTGGGAACGGGGAAGTAGAGAGGGAGAACGGCACGGTCTGGAAGACCGTCCTACTGGCCCTACGGTCCAGGGACCTCCCAGTTTCACGGTGGCAGGAGGTCCTCCCGGACGCTCTCCACTCCATCCGGTCGCTATTATGAACGAGCACTAATCAAACGCCTCATGAGCGTCTCCTTGTCTTCCCTAGGAGGTCCTCCTCTGGAACGTCGCTGCCGACCTGGCTGGCAGCCCCAGGACTCATCTTGCTCCGAAAGCATGTGCGGGCACACAAGGCGGACCCGTTGGTCGAAAGGGTTCACCTCCTCCACGCGAACCCGCAGTACGCTTACGTGGAGCACCCCGACGGCCGACAGGACACGGTCTCCCTGCGGGATCTGGCGCCCGCCAGCAACACACACACCCCCCCGACACCGTTCACCCAAACCCCCCCCGTCCTGCCACCGCCGCACCCCGCGACCGCCCCCTTCCCAGGAGGATCGGTTCCCCTCCCCTCAGGCCCGACCAAGAATAAAGCCCAAGCTGAAACCGTAAGGCTCCCGGAGACGACAACACCGGTACAAGCACCACCACCACCGGGGCCGAGGCGATCGACATGGACGACCAGACCACCCGACCGGCTCGTGGCGTCGATCTAAATCAATATATGGACTTTTCACAAGAACATTTTGTTTTTCTCCCTATACCTTCTGTAAATAGTTGAAACAGGACAAAATTGTACAATACTGTATTGCCGTATGAATGTTTTCCTCCCAGGACCAGCCCTGTAAACCCTTACCACCATGCGAAGCATCACCCCGCCGGGTTCATTTTTGACAAGGGGTGAATGTGGTAGTATGTATTAGGGGTCATGTGGGAATGGAAGCCCTAATGTCATTGGCTGACAGATCCCGGGTCCTGGTTGGCCGTTGACCTCTAGCTCCGCCCTGAAGGCGGAGTATAAGAAGCTGGAGTCCTCCCCCGCAGGCCATTCTACTATCGAGCTGCGGGGGAACAGACACGCTTAATAAAGCCTCATTGACTTCACTCTATTCGTCTCACGGAGTCTTTGTGCGCTACACACACACATCCTTGTCTCTCTCACACACAAACACACACATCCTTCTCTCTCTCACACACACATCCTTCTCTCTCTCACACACAAACACACACATCCTTCTCTCTCTCACACACAAACACACACATCCTTCTCTCTCTCTCACACAAACACACACATCCTTCTCTCTCTCACACACACATCCTTCTCTCTCTCACACACAAACACACACATCCTTCTCTCTCTCACACACAAACACACACATCCGTCTCTCTCTCACACACATATCCTTCTCTCTCTCACACAAACACACACATCCTTCTCTCTCTCACACACATCCTTCTCTCTCTCACACACACCCTTCTCTCTCTCACACACAAACACACACATCCTTCTCTCTCTCTCACACAAACACACACATCCTTCTCTCTCTCACACACACATCCTTCACTCTCTCACACACAAACACACACATCCTTCTCTCTCTCTCACACACATCCTTCACTCTCTCACACACAAACACACACATCCTTCTCTCTCTCTCACACAAACACACACATCCTTCTCTCTCTCACACACACATCCTTCACTCTCTCACACACAAACACACACATCCTTCTCTCTCTCTCACACACATCCTTCTCTCTCTCACACACACCCTTCTCTCTCTCACACACAAACACACACATCCTTCTCTCTCTCTCACACAAACACACACATCCTTCTCTCTCTCACACACACATCCTTCACTCTCTCACACACAAACACACACATCCTTCTCTCTCTCTCACACACATCCTTCACTCTCTCACACACAAACACACACATTCTTCTCTCTCTCACACACACATCCTTCTCTCTCTCACACACAAACACACACATCCTTCTCTCTCTCTCACACATCCGTCTCTCTCTCACACACAAACACACACATCCTTCTCTCTCTGTCATACACAAACACTTACATCCTTCTCTCACACACAAACACACACATCCTTCTCTCTCTGTCATACACAAACACTGACATCCTTCTCTCACACACAAACACACACATCCTTCTCTCTCTCTCTCACACATCCGTCTCTCTCTCACACACAAACACACACATCCTTCTCTCTCTGTCATACACAAACACTTACATCCTTCTCTCACACACAAACACACACATTCTTCTCTCTCTCACACACACATCCTTCTCTCTCTCACACACAAACACACACATCCTTCTCTCTCTCTCACACATCCGTCTCTCTCTCACACACAAACACACACATCCTTCTCTCTCTGTCATACACAAACACTTACATCCTTCTCTCACACACAAACACACACATCCTTCTCTCTCTCTCTCACACATCCGTCTCTCTCTCACACACAAACACACACATCCTTCTCTCACACACACAAACACACACATCCTTCTCTCTCTCTCTCACACATCCGTCTCTCTCTCACACACAAACACACACATCCTTCTCTCACACACACAAACACACAGCCTTCTCTCTCTCTCACACAAACACACACATCGTTCTCTCTCACACACATCCTTCTCTCTCTCTCTCACACACATCCTCCTCTCTCTCACACTAACACAAATCCTTGTCTCTCTCACACACAAACACACACATCCTTCTCTCTCTCTCTCACACACATCCTCCTCTCTCTCACACTAACACAAATCCTTGTCTCTCTCACACACAAACACACAAATCCTTGTCTCTCTCACACACAAACACACACATCCTTCTCTCTCTCTCACACAAACACACACATCCTTCTCTCTCTCACACACACATCCTTCTCTCTCTCACACACACAAACACACACATCCTTCTCTCTCTCACACACAAACACACACATCCTTCTCTCTCTCACACACAAACACACACATCCTTCTCTCTTTCACACATCCTTCTCTCTCTCACACACACAAACACACACATCCTTCTCTCTCTCACACACAAACACACACATCCTTCTCTCTCTCACACACACAAACACACACATCCTTCTCTCTCTCACACACAAACACACACATCCTTCTCTCTCTCACACACACAAACACACACATCCTTCTCTCTCTCACACACAAACACACACATCCTTCACTCTCTCACACACACATCCTTCTCTCTCTCTCACACACATCCTTCTCTCTCTCACACACAAACACACACATCCTTCTCTCTCTCACACACACATCCTTCTCTCTCTCACACACACAAACACACACATCCTTCTCTCTCTCACACACACATCCTTCTCTCTCACACACACAAACACACACATCCTTCTCTCTCACACACACATCCTTCTCTCTCTCACACACAAACACACACGTCCTTCTCTCTCTCTCACACAAACAGACACATCCTTCTCTCTCTCACACAAACACACACATCCTTCTCTCTCTCACACACACATCCTTCTCTCTCTCACACACACATCCTTCTCTCTCTCTCTCACAAACACACACGTCCTTCTCTCTCTCTCACACAAACAGACACATCCTTCTCTCTCTCACACACATCCTTCTCTCTCTCTCTCACAAACACACACATCCTTCTCTCTCTCACACACAAACACACACATCCTTCTCTCTCTCACACACACATCCTTCTCTCTCTCACACACACATCCTTCTCTCTCTCTCTCACAAACACACACACCCTTCTCTCTCTCACACAAACAGACACATCCTTCTCTCTCTCACACACATCCTTCTCTCTCTCTCTCACAAACACACACGTCCTTCTCTCTCTCTCACACAAACACACACATCCTTCTCTCTCTCTCACAGACATCCTTCTCTCTCTCACACACAAACACACATCCTTCTCTCTCTCACACACACAAACACACACATCCTTCTCTCTCTCTCTCACAAACACACACGTCCTTCTCTCTCTCTCACACAAACAGACACACCCTTCTCTCTCTCACACAAACACACACGTCCTTCTCTCTCTCTCACACAAACAGACACACCCTTCTCTCTCTCACACACATCCTTCTCTCTCTCTCTCACAGACATCCTTCTCTCTCTCTCACACAAACACACATCCTTCTCTCTCTCACACACATCCTTCTCTCTCTCTCTCACAAACACACACGTCCTTCTCTCTCTCACACACAAACACACATCCTTCTCTCTCTCTCACAGACATCCTTCTCTCTCTCACACACAAACACACATCCTTCTCTCTCTCACACACATCCTTCTCTCTCTCTCACAAACACACACGTCCTTCTCTCTCTCTCTCACAAACACACACGTCCTTCTCTCTCTCTCACACAAACAGACACATCCTTCTCTCTCTCACAGACATCCTTCTCTCTCTCACACACAAACACACATCCTTCTCTCTCTCACACACAAACACACATCCTTCTCTCTCTCACACACAAACACACATCCTTCTCTCTCTCACACACATCCTTCTCTCTCTCTCTCACAAACACACACGTCCTTCTCTCTCTCTCACACAAACAGACACATCCTTCTCTCTCTCTCACAGACATCCTTCTCTCTCTCACACACAAACACACATCCTTCTCTCTCTCACACACATCCTTCTCTCTCTCTCTCACAAACACACACGTCCTTCTCTCTCTCTCTCACAAACACACACGTCCTTCTCTCTCTCTCACACAAACAGACACATCCTTCTCTCTCTCACACACAAACACACATCCTTGTCTCTCTCACACACAAACACACACATCCTTCTCTCTCTCACACACAAACAGACACATCCTTCTCTCTCTCTCACACAAACACACACATCCTTCTCTCTCTCACACACATCCTTCTCTCTCTCACACACAAACAGACACATCCTTCTCTCTCTCTCACACAAACACACATCCTTCTCTCTCTCTCACACACATCCTTCTCTCTCTCACACACAAACACACACATCCTTCTCTCTCTCACACACATCCGTCTCTCTCTCACACACAAACACACACATCCTTCTCTCTCTCACACACAAACAGACACATCCTTCTCTCTCTCACACACAAACACACACATCCTTCTCTCTCTCACACACATCCGTCTCTCTCTCACACACAAACACACACATCCTTCTCTCTCTCACACAAACAGACACATCCTTCTCTCTCTCTCACACAAACACACATCCTTCTCTCTCTCTCACACACATCCTTCTCTCTCTCACACACAAACACACACATCCTTCTCTCTCTCACACACATCCGTCTCTCTCTCACACACAAACACACACATCCTTCTCTCTCTCACACACATCCGTCTCTCTCTCACACACAAACAGACACATCCTTCTCTCTCTCACACACAAACAGACACATCCTTCTCTCTTTCACACACAAACAGACACATCCTTCTCTCTCTCTCACACAAACAGACACATCCTTCTCTCTCTCACACACATCCGTCTCTCTCTCACACACAAACACACACATCCTTCTCTCTCTCTCACACAAACAGACACATCCTTCTCTCTTTCACACAAACAGACACATCCTTCTCTCTCTCACACACATCCGTCTCTCTCTCACACACAAACACACACATCCTTCTCTCTCTCACACACAAACAGACACATCCTTCTCTCTCTCTCACACAAACACACACATCCTTCTCTCTCTCACACAAACAGACACATCCTTCTCTCTCTCTCTCACAAACACACACATCCTTCTCTCTCTCTCTCACAAACACACACATCCTTCTCTCTCTCTCACACACATCCTTCTCTCTCTCTCTCACAAACAGACACATCCTTCTCTCTCTCACAAACACACACGTCCTTCTCTCTCTCTCACACAAACACACACATCCTTCTCTCTCTCACACAAACAGACACATCCTTCTCTCTCTCTCTCACAAACACACACATCCTTCTCTCTCTCTCTCACAAACACACACATCCTTCTCTCTCTCTCACACACATCCTTCTCTCTCTCTCTCACAAACAGACACATCCTTCTCTCTCTCACAAACACACACGTCCTTCTCTCTCTCTCACACAAACAGACACATCCTTCTCTCTCTCTCACACACATCCTTCTCTCTCTCTCTCACAAACAGACACATCCTTCTCTCTCTCTCACACACATCCTTCTCTCTCTCTCTCACAAACACACACATCCTTCTCTCTCTCTCACACAAACAGACACATCCTTCTCTCTCTCACAGACATCCTTCTCTCTCTCACACACATCCTTCTCTCTCTCTCACACACATCCTTCTCTCTCTCTCTCACAAACACACACATCCTTCTCTCTCTCACACACAAACACACATCCTTCTCTCTCTCTCACAGACATCCTTCTCTCTCTCTCACACACAAACACACACATCCTTCTCTCTCTCTCACACACAAACACACACATCCTTCTCTCTCTGTCACACACATCCTTGTCTCTCTCACACACAAACACACACGTCCTTCTCTCTCTCACACACAAACACACACATCCTTCTCTCTCTCTCACAGACATCCTTCTCTCTCTCTCACACACAAACACACACATCCTTCTCTCTCTCTCACACACAAACACACACATCCTTGTCTCTCTCACACACAAACACACACATCCTTGTCTCTCTCTCACACAAACACACACATCCTTCTCTCTCTCACACACACATCCTTGTCTCTCTCACACACAAACACACACATCCTTCTCTCTCTTTCACACAAACACACACATCCTTCTCTCTCTTTCACACAAACACACACATCCTTCTCTCTCTCACACACATCCTTCTCTCTCTCTCACACACAAACACACACGTCCTTCTCTCTCTCACACACAAACACACACATCCTTGTCTCTCTCACACACAAACACACACATCCTTGTCTCTCTCACACACAAACACACACGTCCTTCTCTCTCTTTCACACAAACACACACATCCTTCTCTCTCTTTCACACAAACACACACGTCCTTCTCTCTCTTTCACACAAACACACACGTCCTTCTCTCTCTTTCACACAAACACACATATCCTTCTCTCTCTGTCACACACATCCTTGTCTCTCTCACACACAAACACACACATCCTTGTCTCTCTCTCACACAAACACACACATCCTTCTCTCTCTCACACACACATCCTTGTCTCTCTCACACACAAACACACACATCCTTCTCTCTCTTTCACACAAACACACACATCCTTCTCTCTCTTTCACACAAACACACACATCCTTCTCTCTCTCACACACATCCTTCTCTCTCTCTCACACACAAACACACACGTCCTTCTCTCTCTCACACACAAACACACACATCCTTGTCTCTCTCACACACAAACACACACATCCTTGTCTCTCTCACACACAAACACACACGTCCTTCTCTCTCTCTCACACAAATACACACATCCTTCTCTCTCTCACACACATCCTTCTCTCTCTCACACACATCCTTCTCTCTCTCTCACACACATCCTTGTCTCTCTCACACACAAACACACACATCCTTGTCTCTCTCACACACAAACACACACGTCCTTCTCTCTCTCACACACAAACACACACATCCTTCTCTCTCTCTCACACAAACACACACGTCCTTCTCTCTCTCACACACATCCTTCTCTCTCTCTCACACACATCCTTTTCTCTCTCACACACAAATACACACATCCTTCTCTCTCTCACACACATCCTTCTCTCTCTCTCACACACATCCTTGTCTCTCTCACACACAAACACACACGTCCTTCTCTCTCTCACACACAAACACACACATCCTTCTCTCTCTCTCACACAAACACACACGTCCTTCTCTCTCTCTCACACAAACAGACACATCCTTGTCTCTCTCTCACACAAATACACACATCCTTCTCTCTCTCTCACACAGACACATCCTTGTCTCTCTCACACACACAAACACACACATCCTTCTCTCTCTTTCACACAAATACACACATCCTTCTCTCTCTCTCACACACATCCTTGTCTCTCTCTCACACAAACACACACATCCTTCTCTCTCTTTCACACAAACACACACATCCTTCTCTCTCTTTCACACAAACACACACAGCCTTCTCTCTCTCACACACATCCTTCTCTCTCTCACACACAAACACACACATCCTTCTCTCTCTTTCACACAAACACACACATCCTTCTCTCTCTTTCACACAAACACACACAGCCTTCTCTCTCTCACACACACAAATTTAGCCACAACATTGGTGCCAGTACATCATTTATTTAAGAAATATCAATGGTGGCAATGGAGGGAACCTCAGGGAGAAGCTTTTCGCTTGGTGAATCAAGCTTTGCAATCCTCGAACATTTCAGTTCACTTCAACCCCGGGAAACAGATCGTGCCTACAAGTGATCTTCTCCTTATGGTTCAGCAAGGCCTTTGACAAGGTACTGCATGGTAGGTTGTTGCAAAAGATTAACTCTCACGGAATCCAGGGTGAGGTAGCCAATTGGATACAAAATTGGCTTGGCGACCGAAGCCAAAGGGTGGTTGTGGAAGGTTGCTTCTCAAACTGGAGGCCTGTGACCAGTGGTGTGCCTCAGGGACCGGTGCTGGGTCCACTGTTATTTGTTATATATATAAACAATTTGGATGAGAATGTAGGAGGCATGGTTAGTAAGTTTGCAGATGACACCAAGATTGTTGGCATTGTGGATAGTGAAGAAGGTTATATAAGATTGCAACAGGATCTTGACCAATTGGGCCAGTGGGCCGATGAATGGCTGATGGAGTTTAATTTGGATAAATTTGTAGAGGGTGCCATCTTCGCTACTCCACTACTGGGCCGATATCTGGGGTTTGAATATCTGTGTGTGTCTCTCTTCAGCTGGCACTGAAACTTCAGAGGCCAGGGGATGTCGCACTGGGACACTTCCACTGAAGAGAGCACTGATTCAAGCCTGCCGTTTATTCCTAACCGACAGCCTGAGACTTATATCACACAGATCTCCAGACCCCTACCAATACCCAGGTGATTCTCTCTCTTGCCGGTGGTACAACCCCCACCCGGTTCCTACTCCACTAGAGTAGCCTTCCCAAGAGAGAGAATAGGACACTGCTGTTTATTTCCTAACCAGCAGTCTGTCCTGAGTGAACCGCTCAAGATGACCCTCGATTCTTGAACCCGGAATTAAGGTGAGGAGTATTTTTAACAATGACTTGGTCAGAGATCGCTGGTGAAGGATTGAAGAATTTAAACGACTCCAATTAGCATCAAATCAAGATTTATTGTAAAACCCAGGTCAAAATCATCAACAGAAGAAACACAATAAAATCTTATGCTCTAATACAACTAAGTCTATTCAAAAGGTAATATAGCGGACACAACGAAAATTCTTACGGTTACACAGGTTTTAGCAAAATCACAAGGCACAAAACAAGTTCCCTTCCCCAAAGCCTCAACCACTATTAAAATCAAGGGAGCTTCGCAAGCTGCTGCGGGTTACTTACGGTCACAGGCTGCAGAGGTCAAGTCAGGGGTGCCGAGGTCGAGCCAGGAACGAAGAGACCCCTACTCGAAAACACAGCCCCTTTTATATAGTTATACCTGGCTTTGTTCTGTGATCGGCCAGCCCCTTTTGCATTGAAAAGGTAGGTTTTCAAAGTTCCCGCTGGTCCCGCCCCCTTTGAGACGGTCAGAGCTGTATGTTTCCGGGGTATTCCTTGCAGGTCCGCTTCTTCCAGCTAGGCAGACCTGCGCGATTTGAATTTGGCGCTGGCTCCGCCCCCTTCTTTCAGTGAGTTTCTGCCGGTAGCTCCTGTCAAGATTGGAGTACCTCCCCCAGGTCCGCCTCCAACTTGGTTTTTTCTGCCGGTAGCTTCTGTCAAGCTTGGAGTACCTCCCCTAGGTCCGCCTCCAACTTGGTTTTTTTCAGACCTGCGCGATTTGAATTTGGCGCTGGCTCCGCCCCCCTTCTCCCAGTGAGTTTCTGCCGGTAGCTCCTGTCAAGATTGGAGTACCTCCCCCAGGTCCGCCTCCAACTTGGCTTTTCTCTACCGCTGATTTTCTAGGGGCTTTTCCAGCGCAATATGCTGGACTCAGACAGTCTGATTTCTAGTTTTAATGAGGTTAGGCTCTTCTGTGGAGAATTTCAGTGTCTTCCAGCTGCTCCGGAGATGGCTGCTATTCTCACCTCGCTATGTTGATGGGGTGCTAATTGGATTCTGCTCTGGTGGAGGCCAGGTCATTTACATTTGCATGGGGCTATGACCATCCCATTGTCCTGCTTGCATGCAAGCCTCCTGTGTATTCCCGTGCCCCTTTGTCTGTGTCTTGATGTTATCTTGTTGTCTGGCTCCTTCTTCCTTGTAGCTCCTAGGGGGGTGTTTGTAAATGTTTATGTATTTATGTCCTTACTCAGCTCAGCGGGCCAAGCCTGCTGGGAAAACTGGTTCTGTTCCCTTGGCTGGAAAGTCGGTTTACAGTCTCTGAGTTTCTCCAAAAAGGGCCGAATTGCCCGAAAACCTTACAGATGCCCCTTCGATACGTCCCTACCTGCTTGGATCGTATCGACACAGGTGAAGGGCAATTGTGTGCCTTTGTGTGGACCGTAGGCCCCCCCCTCAGCAACATGCGAAATTACACTTCCCAAGACAGTTCCCTTAATCTAGGCTATCCCTGGTTTCAATGAAAGGGAAAGAAAACCCCATATCTAATTGAAACACACAGTAACATATATACATTTCACCGGAACCCCAAACGTAAGGGTCCCTGTACATATATTACAATCAGATAACTGCAACCCGCGCTACACACAACTATTTACACTATGACTTTTCTTTTGTGGGCTGCACTCCGCGTCTTCCCGAGGACCCGATGAAGGCTCTTCATTTTCCTCAGTTGTCGGTACCTGCAGCTGAGGCAACATAAATATAACACTACGAAAACTTGTAACACTACTAACAAATGTGAGGCTATTCGGATCCAGGCTGGGATCACAATCCATGATCCCATGTTCCACCAGTCCGGGGCTTTGAGATCTGTAATTTCATGATCAATGTTTTGGGCTTTTTGCTCTAAGGAGAAAAAATGTCTCTGTGAGACTTCCACAGCTTGCAGTAATACCCTTAGGTCTTCCTTAACCGGGGGAATATCGTACCCAAAACGGGCCACATATTCTTGTATGTTAGTAATGTTTTCCCGTACCGAGAGGTGAACTGAGGAGGGTCGTGGAATGGGCAGTATTCGTTGTTGTGCTACCTGGACCTCTGCTTTGGGTTTAAAACAGAAGCTGCTGTGCAGTATCGGACACCACTGCTGTGGTCCATGTTGATACTGCTGGGCTCCAGTGGTGACACAGTATGTCCCACTTCCTATATATGCTACCTGGGGCTGGACATGGCTCGCTGCCATTGCCTCCATGGTGCAGTTAATAGGTTCCGCCCCAACAGTCCTGAACCCGCACTGGGGTCGCGCCTCAGTGCCCATGTGCTGAGGGCACAGGATTACCTGCGCTCCCCGGCTCCGGCAGCCCAAGAGGTCAATGCCTGCCACAGCTCGCTCCCGCACTATGACATACGGCGGGACCTTTCCAAACCGAATGTGTACTCCCCCACGAATGACCCCCACATTCTCCACTCGGTACAGCGGCACCGGCTGTGCTGAATCTCCCAAGATTGGGATTCTCACGATGACCCCCAAGATTGTGTGGTTTGACCTCCCACAATCGACCGGTACCGGGTATGCCTCTGAGGCTGCACGGAGCTGGCAAGGACTCAAAACCCTGTGGAATGGGTGCAGCGCTGCCAAGTGCCTGTTGCTAATCCACGAGGGGACCTGACCCTGTCTCAGGTCCTCCAGATTACTCCTCCCCTCTCCTAGCAACCAGGCACCATACAGCCCACACACTTCATTCTGGGCAGCCTGATCTGATGAATTTCGGTCTTCTTTAATTAGCGCGTTAATGGCTTTTGCATGCCCTGCCAATTGCGCGATTATTTCTTTTAGATGTAGGGTCATTGCCACCTCCTCGTGCAAACCCGACCGCACTACTGTGTTCTCATCCTTCAATACCTTTCTCAGCTGGCCTTTTAGCTGATTGATCTGCAAGGCCAGCTCTACAGTATCCATACTGTTGACAATGGATGTCCCCGTATTGAAGGCAGTGAACCCATCATTGACTAGCCCTCTACGTTGTCTACTGGAGTCCCCATTAAATTCCCCCGCCCTATTGTACAAATCCTCCACTTCCACGTCCCCAAAATCCAAATTGTGGAATTTCTGGAACATGTCCTTCAGCAGCGCCTGGTACAATAGTTCAGTCTTGCGAGGGCACCATTCTGGTAACTTCACCTCGGTTAGGTTTAGCACCACCGATGCCACCGCGTAATGTACCCCCTGGTATAATAGTTTTTTTGTTGGGATGAGCAGCAAACCATTTTCGGGCCCCCGGGTGGTGATTGGACAGTTGTGAGGGTCGATTGGTTGGGCTGTGGGTAGGGGCCTCTTTACCTGAACCAGCAGTTCGGTAGCTTTCACGGTTTCTTTCCCTCCGGGGGTTACACATCCCTTCCCATTCTGATCCCAATTTATCCCATGTCCGGTGTCTTGCCACCACCTTACAAAGGTGATTGATGCCCCTTGTGGACATGCCTTGGCCGACCCCCACAAACATAGATACATGCCCTGGTCGGAAGCCCACCACTTATCCCAGCAAACGGTGATCCTACCCGGTGACCCCGTGATGGTTCGGTAGGTGTCATTGTCCATTCGTTCCCAGTCCGAGGATCGATCCCTCATGTCCGGGCTCAGCTTCCTGAGCCACCACCATCTCCCCACAGGAACGTCCCCCTCACAGGTTAAACACACCCGCCTGCCCTCAGTCACCCTAACCCGGTCAGTCGCCACCTGTATCTCCTCGCAGAGTACCGAGGCCTCTCCATAGGTGAAGCTCTGGTGGCTGGAGTACCTGGTCGAGTTCGACCCCAGCCACCCAGGCCACCTCCCTAGGTGTGAGTAGCGGGCCTGTTCTATGGCCACCTGGTTTCCCTGTCCGGTAGTGACCAGGGGGGCTCTGCCGCCAGAACACCCATAGACAAAGGACTCTTCTGTCTCTCCTCTGCGGAGTTCTCCCGGTCCCACCATCGCCAGGATCAGCAAACTCCACATCGTCGGGTGCCCCATCTGTAAGACAAACAAAACACATCCTTGCCTCCACAGAACTACCTACCTTGAAGTGCATGGGTGCTATTCGGTGGCGGCAGCAGCTCCTGCTTTGAAGTTGCCGCAGCCTGTCTGGGGTTCTGTGTTTACAGCCCGGCTCCCCAGGGTCCTAGTGCCTGCCGCTATCCGGTGGCAGCAGCAGCTCCTGCTTTGAAGTTGCCGCAGCCTGTTTGGGGTTCTGTGTTTTACAGCCCGGCTGCACCAGGGTCCTAGTGCCTGGTGCTTCATCATTTTACCCTTGCACCAGGCGCTTCTGTGTCCCCACGATCCCAAATACCTCACACACAACTACATACTAATTAGAACTAGCAGGGGGAAAGAAAAGGGAATATGATATATACAGTGCCACCCGTCTCCGGGTGGCCAAATTAAAACTGTGCCCCGCTAAACGGGGGCAGTCCGCCTGTTTGGTCGAATAGCTCGGGCCAGACCGTCCCCTCCCGGGGGTTCGGGCTGCCTCTTGCCGCTCCCTCCCCAACAGGGTTCGGGGATCCCTCAGCGCTCCCCCCCACTCGGGCCCCCTTACTGCGGGACCGGGTGACAGGGAGATGGGATGGGGACCATCTTACCGGGGGCTTGGAGACCCGATTGCTCCTTCGTCCCCTGACTGGTTCCCAAGCCCAAGGTGATACCTCCACTTCCTCCGCCTCCTTGGCCTCTATACTAAGGCAGGCCACCTGACCCACAGGTAAGGGCTTGGGAATCATCACTGTCCCTGGGCTGGGTGCTTGCAGCACTGTCGGTCTCTTTGGGACTGCCCCTTGGGGACAGTACCTTGCCACCGGTTGTGTGGTCGTGGAGTTAGGGACCTCCCCCACCGTCGTCAATTCTGCAGGCGGTTTCTCTATTATCACTCCCAGCCCCCCCCCCAACTTACTCTTACCGGCCCTGGTGGGGTCGAAAAGTTTGCACTGGTTCACGTGGAACCATTTAATCTTCCGGGGGAGCTGTACTGCGTAAACCATGGGGCTGGCCTTGTTCACTATACTGTACGGTCCCGCGTACAGTGGCTCAAAGGCTCCTACCCGTGCGAAATTCCGGACCATTACTTGGTCCCCTATGGCCCATTCCTGGGTAGTGTGGGGCTCGAGTAGCAGCTTGTTCCTCCGGTGCTGGGTCCCCATATTAAACGCTGCCTGCCAGTTAATTTCCTTTAGCTGCTCCATCAGCTTCTTAGCAAACTTGTCTCGATTTACCTCCCTAAGCTGCCCCTCTGTCAGGGAAGGTACCCTGACATGGATCGGGGTTCTCATGACTCTCCCTGTCATGAGCTCGTGCGGGGAGTACCCTGTGCTTCTGGACTGGCTTGCCCGGATCCCCATTAAAACTAAGGGTAAGATTTCTACCCACCGGTTGGGCGAGCTGCCTGTTTCTTTCCTGATCCTTTCCTTTATAGTCCTGTTTAACCTTTCCACAGGACCTGAGGATTGAGGGTTATAAGCCACATGCCATTTGGCCTTAATCCCCAGGACTTTCAGGGTCGCTTGCATCACTTGTCCCGTGAAGTGACTCCCCTGATCTGACTCCACAAACTGTGGGAGTCCCCACCTCGAGAATACCTCCCTGACCAGTATCCTGGCTGTGCCTGCTGCGGTGGCTGTTCGGCAGGGGAAGGCTTCCACCCACTTGGTGAAAATATCCACCAACACCAGACAGTACTTGTAACCCCCCGCCGCTGGGGGAAGGGGTCCAATATAGTCGATCTGTATCGACTGCCAGGGCCCCTCCACCCTGCGGATGTGCCCCAACGAGACCTTTCTCTTCTTGGGGTCCGGGTTATTGGTAGCACACACCAGGCAGCTCGCACAAAAATCGCGAGCATCCTCCCGGAGGCTCGGCCACCACCCCACCCTCTCCACCCGTTGCCAGGTGGTCTCAGGGCCGGGATGTCCCGCTCCGGGGCTTTCATGGGCCATTTCGATAAATTCCCTATGATGCTGGGAAGGCACTATCCACTGGTCCCCCCTGAAGAGCATGCCCTCCTTCAGTGTGATGTCCTTTCCCCCATAGGGCCCCTCTATCCTTTCCTGTCTGCCCATGGCCGTTATGACTTTTTTCAGCTCGGGGTCCTGTCCCTGGGCAGTGGCCAGATCTGGGGCCAAACTCGTCCCATCCCCCCTCTGGGGCTGTCTTGTAACGGCCGCTACCTGTCCCTCTTCGTACGGGTCCCACGCTATCCCATTCTTAGCCCCCTCTCGAGCCAGGCCGTCTGCTTTCTGGTTCCCCTCGCCCCGTGGCTCTGTTTTGGAGTGAGCTTTCACCTTGAAGATATACCTGTCCTCCCCCTGCCCAACTGCCGCCACGATTTTCTCGAGGAGGGGTTTTGTGGCCAGTGGTTTTCCATCCGAGGAGGTGTATCCTCGGCGGGACCAGATAGCCAGGTACTCCGTGCAGGAGTTGCATGTAAACATGCTATCTGAGCAGATGGTATACGGCGTGGGAAAACGGTCGGGGTGGGTCACCACATACATCACTGCAGCCAGCTCTGCCTGCTGGGCGCTGAGTGTATGGGGGAGTTTAAGGGCCAGGGCTATGTCGGCATCGGGGTCCCAGATCCCGCAGCCCGTGAGCCTGACGCCCTCCGCTACCGTACTGGACCCATCCACATAGATCTCCCTCCCTGTCGGGTGCAGCCCTGCCCGGAGTCCGAACCCTACCTCCCATACCCCTTCTACGGAACAGTGGTGTGGCTCCCCGGGGTATATCAGGTTGGCTGCGAGCTGCGGCTCATTCAGCCCTTTTACCTGAAGGGCCATCTGAGACAGCAGGAGGGTCCACCTGGTGATCCTGGCGCTGCTGACCGTGCCGTCCTTAATCCGGCCGTCCAGCAGCATCTGGGTCGGGGTGTGATGTGTCAGGAGAGTGATGGGGCCCATCCTAACAAATACCTGCATTCGTTTTACCGCCCAGTGGGTGGCCAGCAGATGCCTCTCACAGTTGGAGTATGCCCGCTCCACGTCTGTGAGGACCCGAGAGGAGTACACCACCGGCCTCAATTTGCCATGTCGGGTCTGGAGGAGCACAGCACTCAGGCCATCGCTGCCTGCGGCCACCTCCAGGAAAAACTCCTCCCGGGGGTTAATGGCTCCCAGGGCTGGGGCTTTCTGCAAGTCCTGCTTGAGTTGGACGAACGCCGTCTCACATTTGCTGTCCCAGTCCCACTCCACCCCCTTGTGCAGCAGCCTAAGCAGAGGCGCTGCTGTGGTGGCATAGTCCTCAATGAAATCCCTGCAGTAGCCGGTGATTCCTAAAAAGGACCGTATCCCCTTTACATCTACGGGGACTGGGAGTTCCTGCACTGTTTGTCTCCTGGCGGTGTCAATCCCTCTCTCCCCAGCTCTCAGGGTTAATCCCAGGAACTTCACCTCTCCTAGCCCGATCTGTGCCTTTTTAGGGTTAACTTTCAGCCCTCCTTTGTGTAACATCCCCAACAGCTCGTCCACTAGGGGCCCATGCTCCTCCCTAGTACTGGTGAACAACAGAATGTCGTCCACATACTGCACCAGCTTGTGTGGCTCACTGAAGCCCTTTAAGCATTCTGCCATACATTGATGGAAAATGCTCGGGCTGTTGTGGAATCCCTGCGGGAGACAGGTCCAGGTGTATTGTTGCCCCTTAAAAGTAAATGCAAACTTGTATTGGTCTTCCCTTCTGACTGGGACTGACCAAAATCCATTTGAAATATCCAGTACCGTAAAAATTGAAGCGGATGCTGGAATTTCTCCTAGCAAGTCTGCCACGGCCGCCACCGTTGGGGCGCAGGCTGGAATGTGTTTATTCAGGACTCTGTAGTCCACGGTGGCCCTCCAGGAGTTGTCCGGCTTCCTCACCGGCCAGAGCGGGGAGTTTACATGGGTGGCAATTGTCCTCAACACTCCTTGCCGCACCAGTGAGTTTAGGGCCACCTCCAAGTCTGCCTCTGCTTCCCGGGGGAAGCGGTACTGTTTCTGGGGCTGGGACATGGGGTCCCCATCTACCCTGACCTCTGTCCCAGTAACTCTCCCACAATCATGCTTGTGGGTGGCAAAAGCAGCCAGATTCTTGCGGACATACTCCCTGAATTCTTCCGGGGTATTCCTCTCCAGGGCTTCTAGATCGTACCCTTCCTTTGGCTGTACCACGCACAAAGCCCCCTTCTCCTGGGCTCTGTCTATTACCCTCAACTCCCTTTCAGCCCCTTCCGTAGCTGCACCCCACAGGCAGTGATTTCTTAGGTCCACCAGGATCTGATGAGCCACTATGAAGTCAGCTCCTAGGATCCCTTTCCCCTCCTGTTCCCATCTCATCAGGACGCATTTCCAATGCGCCTGGAGTGCCCCTAACCTGATAGACAGGGGAACAGAGAAAAAACCCGTTTTTTCGTTCCCGGTAAATCCAATGAGGCTATAGGGTACCCCGCTAGACAGAGGGGATTCCCGGGGATTGTCTGTGTGGACTATAGTACTGGAAGCCCCTGTGTCCAGTAGGTAACTCCCGACCGTATCCTGGACCTCCATTTTTACCCAGGGTCTCCCGCATGGGCCATACTCTAATGGGCATAGAAAGGTGGGTTGCTGAGGGGCTAGTCATTCGGAGGCTTCTCTGGGTGCGGGGGCGGGCTGCCCCTGGCCCGTTGCCATAGCCACCTGTCCTGAGCCTTGCAAAAGGGCTAAGATCTTACTTATCTCGATGGTTCCCGGGGCAGCTGCTCCTGCCATCGGGGTCTGACTCTCTACTGCGGGAGCCCTCTCCTGTTTGTTGGGGTTTTTGCATTCCCTCTTGAAATGCCCGGCTTTCCCACACCCGTAGCATACCGGTTTCTTGTCGGAGGTTCGAGTGCCCTCATGCTTCCACTCTCTCTTAGGGGCTGCTGGCACGAGTTCGTGCACTTTACCCTTAAGGGGCTTGTCCTCACCCCTCTCCCCATTACGATAGGCGAGGGTAAGTTTCCTGAGGACCTCTTCCTCGTTAAGGGCCGGGGTTTGCGGGTCGAACCAGTGTTCGGCTTTTGCCCTAACGTTAGGGAGACAATTGGCAACTAACGTTTTCAGCCAGTGGGCGGTTCTTTCCCCTAGATTTCGCCTATCCGCTTGAATCCCGCATGCCTCCATATAAACAGTCCACAGTCTGTCTGCGAACATGGTGGGAGATTCCCCTGGTTGCTGCTTGGTTTCCCCCACCCTCATGAAAGGGCTCCCCAGATTCAAACCCATGGCCTCCAGAACAGCAGTCTGTGCTGCCGCCCAGGTGTCAGGTCTTCCCCCATTCCCAGAGGTCACTGTCCTGCATAGCTGGGCATCTAGGGTTATCAGGAGCATCTTTATTTGCTCCCCTTCGTCGCAGTCATTGATGTGGGCTGCCTGTTCCACCTCCATAAAATGCAGCGACGGATCCCCCTTTTGAGTTAGTCTGGGAACGTGGGCCACCATCCCCCTGAGCGCGGATGCCCCATGAGGAACGATAATGTCGCCCTCAACCGGTCCCCTATTTGCCATTCCCGCCGGGGGACCATACCTCCTTTGCCTGACAGGGCACATCTGCCCTACCTGGGGTTCCTGCTCCTCCTCCCCACTGTCCAGTTCTCCTGCCTCGTTGGGTAGCCCCCCTGTCCCCGGGCTAGCTACCCATATAGGAGACGCCGCTATCTGGGGATACACCACTGACCCCCCTTGGACCTGCCCCTGGCCGGGCGGTCCAAACCCTGCCTGCTGACCCGGCCCCATCACCGGCATCCCAGGCAGCGGTCTGTCCCCATCCCATGGGGACCCACATACGAACCCAGGCGGACACGCCGCCAGCTGGGGGTACCCCGCCGACCCCCCTTGGACTTGCTCCTGAACGTGCAGTCCGTTCCCCGCTTGCCTACCCGGGCACGGTCCCGGTGCCTCCGGAGGCGGTCTATTCCCCTTGGCCTGTGGGGAATCATCCGCTGCGAGGAGCACCTTGCCCTTTGGGACCCCCCCTGGACCTACCAGGTGTATCTGTCCCCTGACCTTGGACAAGGCCTCCTCTAACTCCGTTATTCGTGCCTGGCACGGCCCATGGGCACAGTCCCCTACTTCCTCGCGAGCCACTCGGTATGCTGCCTGGATGTCCCGGAACTTCCCCTCCAGCTTCCTACACTGCTCTGTACTCCGAGCATAGAGTTCCTGGAGCCTCCGTTCCTTTTCTTTCCCCTCCACTATCTGGCAGTGGAGATAGTCCTTCTCACACCGGTTAGACTCGCTTTCCTGTTTCATTTCTGCTATTTCTTCCCGCAGTCGTTCTGCTACACTCGCGCTGTCCTGTTTAATTTCTGCCATTTCTTCCCGCAGTCGTTCCGCTGTGCTAGCGCTGTCCCCTGCGCTGGCCCTCACTTCTCTCAACTCCTGCTCTAACTCTTCGACCCTATCCTCTGTCTTGACTACCTGCTCAGACAGGCAAACCAGCCAAACTGCCTTCTCCAAGTGCCTTTTGTGCGCCTTGCTTTCTGTCCATGCAGCAGCTGCCATTACCGGTTGCTCCGCATTGATCAATTCTGAGACCCAAGGTTTGGTGAGGTTGACCTTTTGCCACAAATATGAGGATATTCTCTCCTCCATTTTGCTTCGTTCCCTCACCCCCTCTGCCAAGTCACATACTCCAAACCACCGGGGTCCTGCCGCGGTCGCCATTGTAGAGGGTGCCATCTTCGCTACTCCACTACTGGGCCGATATCTGGGGTTTGAATATCTGTGTGTGTCTCTCTTCAGCTGGCACTGAAACTTCAGAGGCCAGGGGATGTCGCACTGGGACACTTCCACTGAAGAGAGCACTGATTCAAGCCTGCCGTTTATTCCTAACCGACAGCCTGAGACTTATATCACACAGATCTCCAGACCCCTACCAATACCCAGGTGATTCTCTCTCTTGCCGGTGGTACAACCCCCACCCGGTTCCTACTCCACTAGAGTAGCCTTCCCAAGAGAGAGAATAGGACACTGCTGTTTATTTCCTAACCAGCAGTCTGTCCTGAGTGAACCGCTCAAGATGACCCTCGATTCTTGAACCCGGAATTAAGGTGAGGAGTATTTTTAACAATGACTTGGTCAGAGATCGCTGGTGAAGGATTGAAGAATTTAAACGACTCCAATTAGCATCAAATCAAGATTTATTGTAAAACCCAGGTCAAAATCATCAACAGAAGAAACACAATAAAATCTTATGCTCTAATACAACTAAGTCTATTCAAAAGGTAATATAGCGGACACAACGAAAATTCTTACGGTTACACAGGTTTTAGCAAAATCACAAGGCACAAAACAAGTTCCCTTCCCCAAAGCCTCAACCACTATTAAAATCAAGGGAGCTTCGCAAGCTGCTGCGGGTTACTTACGGTCACAGGCTGCAGAGGTCAAGTCAGGGGTGCCGAGGTCGAGCCAGGAACGAAGAGACCCCTACTCGAAAACACAGCCCCTTTTATATAGTTATACCTGGCTTTGTTCTGTGATCGGCCAGCCCCTTTTGCATTGAAAAGGTAGGTTTTCAAAGTTCCCGCTGGTCCCGCCCCCTTTGAGACGGTCAGAGCTGTATGTTTCCGGGGTATTCCTTGCAGGTCCGCTTCTTCCAGCTAGGCAGACCTGCGCGATTTGAATTTGGCGCTGGCTCCGCCCCCTTCTTTCAGTGAGTTTCTGCCGGTAGCTCCTGTCAAGATTGGAGTACCTCCCCCAGGTCCGCCTCCAACTTGGTTTTTTCTGCCGGTAGCTTCTGTCAAGCTTGGAGTACCTCCCCTAGGTCCGCCTCCAACTTGGTTTTTTTCAGACCTGCGCGATTTGAATTTGGCGCTGGCTCCGCCCCCCTTCTCCCAGTGAGTTTCTGCCGGTAGCTCCTGTCAAGATTGGAGTACCTCCCCCAGGTCCGCCTCCAACTTGGCTTTTCTCTACCGCTGATTTTCTAGGGGCTTTTCCAGCGCAATATGCTGGACTCAGACAGTCTGATTTCTAGTTTTAATGAGGTTAGGCTCTTCTGTGGAGAATTTCAGTGTCTTCCAGCTGCTCCGGAGATGGCTGCTATTCTCACCTCGCTATGTTGATGGGGTGCTAATTGGATTCTGCTCTGGTGGAGGCCAGGTCATTTACATTTGCATGGGGCTATGACCATCCCATTGTCCTGCTTGCATGCAAGCCTCCTGTGTATTCCCGTGCCCCTTTGTCTGTGTCTTGATGTTATCTTGTTGTCTGGCTCCTTCTTCCTTGTAGCTCCTAGGGGGGTGTTTGTAAATGTTTATGTATTTATGTCCTTACTCAGCTCAGCGGGCCAAGCCTGCTGGGAAAACTGGTTCTGTTCCCTTGGCTGGAAAGTCGGTTTACAGTCTCTGAGTTTCTCCAAAAAGGGCCGAATTGCCCGAAAACCTTACAGTAAGGTGATGCATTTTAGCAGATCGAATCAGGGCAGGACCTACTCAGTTAATGGTAGGGAGTTGGGGAGAGTTACAGAACAAAGAGATCTAGAGGTACAGGTCCATAGCTCCTTGAAGGTGGAGTCACAGGTGGACAGGGTGGTGAAGAAGACATTCAGCGTGCTTGGTTTTATTGCTCAGAATATTGAATACAGGAGTTGGGACATTTTGTTGAAGTTGTACAAGACATTGGTGAGACCACACATGGAATACTGTGTTCAGTTCTGGTCACCCTATTATAGGAAGGATATTGTTAAACTACAATCAGTGCAGAAGGGATTTACGAGGATGCTCCCAGGACTTGATGGTCTGATTGTAAGGGGAGGCTGGATAGGCTGGGACTTTGTTCCCTGGCTTAGGGGTGAACTTATAGAGGTCTTGTGGTGGTATGTATTAGGGGTAATACGGTACACCAGGAATGCCGAGCAGCTATTGGAGGACAGATGCTGGATCCCGATTGGATCCTCCACCTACTGGGCTCCACCCAGATAGGAGGGATATAAGAACCTGGGTAATCCCCGCAGCTGCATTCTGTGAGTGCATAAACCTCCACACGGCTCCACACTGCCTGAAGACAACGGTCTGATACACCAACCACGTTTGGCATCGGTGACCCCGGACACGGTAAGACGCTGTTCCCTTGTAATTCGGCCAAGCACCCAAAAAATCTTCCTGGCGGCGGGGTCCCACTCCGTTGAAATCAAAGGGTTCTGCATCGCAAACCTAACGGTGCAGGGGAGAGAGTTCAAAAATTACCGGCTGTACGTCCTTCCCCACCTCTGCGCTCCCACCCTCCTGGGGTTGGACTTCCAATGCAACCTCCAGAGCTTAACAGTTAAATTTGGCGGCCCTATACCCCCACTGACTATCTGCGGCCTCGCGACACTCAAGGTCGAACCGCCCTCCCTGTTTGCGAAACTCACCCCGGATTGCAAACCCGTCGCCACTAGGAGCAGACGGTACAGCACCCAGGACCGGACGTTTATCAGGTCCGAAGTCCAGCGGCTGCTGAAGGAAGGCATAATCCAGGCCAGCAATAGTCCCTGGAGAGCCCAGGTGGTAGTAGTGAAGACAGAGGAGCAGCAAAGGATGGTCGTAGACTACAGTCAGACCATCAACAGGTACACGCAGCTAGATGCGTACCCTCTTCCCCGCATATCCGACATAGAACATAGAACATAGAAAAATACAGCACAGAACAGGCCCTTCGGCCCACAATGTTGTGCAGAACCTTTGTCCGAGATTAATCATAGAATTTACAGTGCAGAAGGAGGCCATTCGGCCCATTGAGTCTGCACCGGCTCCTGGAAAGAGCGCCCTACCCAAGGTCAACACCTCCACCCAACACCAAGGGCAATTTTGGACACCAAGGGCAATTTATCATTGGCCAATCCACCTAACCTGCACATCTTTGGACCGTGGGAGGAAACCGGAGCTCCCGGAGGAAACCCACACAGACACGGGGAGGATGTGCAGACTCCGCACAGACAGTGACCCAAGCTGGAATCGAACCTGGGGTACAAGGTCTTCTCCACCGTGGACCTTAAGTCCGCCTACCACCAGCTCCCCATTCGCCCCGGTGACCGCAAGTACACTGCCTTCGAAGCAGACGGGTGGCTATACCACTTCTTAAGGGTTCCATTCGGTGTCACGAACGGAGTCTCGTTCTTCCAACGAGAGATGGACCGAATCGTCGACCAGCACGGTTTACGGGCCACGTTCCCGTACCTCGACAACGTCACCATCTGCGGCCACGACCAGCAGGACCACGACGCCAACCTCCGCAAATTCCTCCAGACTGCTAACGCCCTCAACCTCACCTACAACGAGGAAAAATGCGTGTTTAGCACCGACCGTCTAGCCATCCTGGGCTACGTAGTGCGTAATGGAGTGATAGGCCCCGACCCCGAACGCATGTGCCCCCTCATGGAGTTGCCTCTCCCCCACTGTACCAAAGCCCTGAAACGCTGCCTGGGCTTCTTTTCTTATTACGCCCAGTGGGTCCCCCAGTACGCAGACAAGGCCCGCCCACTAATCCAGTCCACTACTTTTCCCCTGTCGTCAGAGGCCCGCCAGGCCTTCAGCCGCATCAAAACGGATATCGCAAAGGCCACGATGCGCGCCATCGACGAGTCCCTCCCCTTCCAAGTCGAGAGCGACGCGTCTGACGTAGCTCTGGCGGCCATGCTCAACCAAGCGGGCAGACCCGTGGCCTTTTTCTCCCGGACCCTACACGCTTCAGAAATCCGCCACTCCTCAGTGGAAAAGGAGGCACAAGCAATAGTGGAAGCTGTGCGACATTGGAGGCATTACCTGGCCGGTAGGAGATTCACTCTCCTCACTGACCAACGGTCGGTAGCCTTCATGTTCGATAATGCGCAGCGGGGCAAGATCAAGAACGACAAGATCTTGCGGTGGAGGATCGAAATCTCCACCTACAACTATGAGATCTTGTACCGTCCCGGAAAGCTGAACGAGCCGTCCGATGCCCTATCTCGCGGCACTTGTGCCAACGCACAAGTGGACCGTCTCCAAGCCCTCCACGAGGACCTCTGCCACCCGGGGGTCACTCGTTTCTACCACTTTATAAAGGCCCGCAATCTCCCGTACTCCGTCGAGGACGTCCGAACAGTCACCAGGAACTGCCAAATCTGCGCAGAATGCAAACCGCATTTTTTCAGGCCAGATAGAGCGCACCTGATAAAGGCTTCCTGTCCCTTTGAACGCCTCAGTCTGGATTTCAAAGGCCCCCTCCCCTCCACCGATCGCAACACGTACTTTCTTAACGTCGTTGACGAATACTCCCGCTTCCCCTTTGCCATCCCCTGCCCCGACATGACCGCGGCCACGGTCATTAAAGCCCTCTGCACCATCTTTACCCTGTTCGGTTTCCCCGCCTACATACATAGCGACAGGGGGTCCTCCTTCATGAGTGACGAGCTGCGTCAATTCCTGCTCAGCAAGGGCATAGCCTCGAGCAGGACGACCAGCTACAACCCCCGGGGGAATGGGCAGGTAGAGAGGGAGAACGGAACAGTCTGGAAGACCATCCTACTGGCCCTACGGTCTAGGAGTCTCCCAACTTCCCGCTGGCAGGAAGTCCTCCCGGATGCACTTCATTCTATCCGGTCGCTGCTGTATACCACCACTAACCAAACGCCTCACGAGCGCCTCCTTGTCTTCCCCAGGAAGTCCTCCTCCGGAACGTCGCTGCCGACCTGGCTGGCGGCCCCGGGACCCATACTGCTCCGGAAACATGTGCGGGCGCACAAATCAGACCCGCTGGTGGAAAAGGTACATCTACTCCACGCAAACCCGCAGTACGCCTACGTGGCGTGCCCAGACGGCCGACAGGACACGGTCTCTCTGCGGGACCTGGCGCCCGCCGGAGCTCCCCACCCCCCCCAAACACAAATCACCTCGCCCTCACTCCCGCTGGTGCACCCCACAGCCACCCCCTTCCCGGGGGGATCGGTCCTCCTCCCAGGCCCACCCAGGAGTAAGGAAACAGAAGGGGACAGCGCGATTCTCCCAGAGTCGAACGGACCCGAGCCAACACCACCACCACCACCACCCGGGCTGAGACGATCGGAAAGGGCGACCAGAGCACCATCTCGACTCATCGAATGTATATAATTCAGTGGCCCAGCAAAGCGGCATTGTTGTAAATAGTTAACGCTGCTAATCGGGTAAAATGTGAATAATTCGGTGGCCCAGTAAAAGCGGCATGGTTGTATATAGTTCAATGGTTAAGGTACCGACCCTGTAAACCCCTACCACCCACCACCCACCACCCCGCCGGGTTCCTTTTTAACAAGGGGAGAATGTGGTGGTATGTATTAGGGGTAATACGGTACACCAGGAATGCCGAGCAGCTATTGGAGGACAGATGCTGGATCCCGATTGGATCCTCCACCTACTGGGCTCCACCCAGATAGGCGGGATATAAGAACCTGGGTAATCCCCGCAGCTGCATTCTGTGACTGAGCTGCTGGGGAACGTGTCTGAACAAGTCTGCTCAAATAAACCTCGATTGAAGTTCTTTACGTCTCGCTTCGTGTGTGATCGATGGTGCTACAGGTCTATACAATGAGGAACATAGATAAGGTAGGTAGTCAACATCGTTTCCCAAAGGTAAGGGGTCTAGAACTAGAGGGCATAGGTTTAAGGTGAGAGGAGAGAGATATAAATGAGACCAGAGGGGAAATTTCGTCACACAAAGGGTGGTGAGCATCTGGAACGGGCTGCCAGAGGCCATGGTAGAGGCGGGTACTATTTAGTCTTTTAAAAAGCAGTTAGACAGTTCAGTTAGACAGTTACATGGGCAGGGTGGGTGTGGTAGTCACCACTGATGCATATATTAGGTGCTTTGTGGTAAGGCTCCTGTACAGGTACGGGGGTAGTTCCCTGCCTGCTGGCTCCGCCCAGTAGGCGGAGTATAAATATGGTTATAAATACGGGCTGGTTTCGCACACTCGGCTAAATGGCTGGCTTTTAAGGCAGGCCAGCAGCACGGTTCAATTGCCGTACCAGCCTCCCCGAACAGGCGCCAGAATGTGGCGACTAGGGGCTTTTCACAGTAACTTCATTTGAAGCCTACTTGTGTGACAATAAGCGATTTTCATTTTCATGTGTGCTCCTCGTACAGCAGCCATTTCGCCAGCTGCTGTAGGAGGTCACTTTCCCGGCCCTAGACAATGTCACCATCTGCGGCCACGATCAGCAGGACCATGACGGCAACCTTGCCAAATTTCTCCACACCGCCACTCTCCTCAACCTAACTTATAACAAGGAGAAGTGCGTGTTCAGCACGAACCGCTGAGCCATCCTCGGCTATGTGGTCCAGAACGGAGTGCTGGGGCCCGATCTCGGCCTCATGAGTCCCCTCGTGGAACTCCCTCTCCCTCACTGCCCCAAGGCCCTCAAACGTTGCCTGGGGTTCTTTTCTTACTATGCCCAGTGGGACACGGCCTGCCCACTCATTTAATCCACTCTTTTTCCCCTAACGGCCGAGGCTCACCAGGCCTTCAACCGTATTGAGGTCGACATTGCCAAGGCCGCGATCGCGCAGTCGACGAGATGTTACCATGTCAAGTCGAGAGCGACGCATCAGACGTCGCTCTAGCCGCTACCCTCAACCAGGCAGGCAGGCCCGTGGCATTCTTTTCACGAACCCTTCATGCCTCTGAAATTCGGCATTCCTCCATCGAAAAAGAGGCCCAAGCCATTGTTGAAGCTGTGCGGCATTGGAGGCATTACCTGGCCGGCAGGAGATTCACTCTCCTCACTGACCAATGGTCGGTAGCCTTCATGTTCACTAACACACAGCGGGGCAAGATCAAGAACGATAAAATCTTGAGGTGGAGGATCGAGCTATCCACCTACAACTATGAGTTTTTGTATTGCCCCGGTAAGCTCAACGAGCCCCCCGATGCCCTATCCCGAGGTACATGCCAGCGCACAGGTGGACCGACTCCGGACTCTGCACAACAACCTTTGTCACCCGGGAGTCACACGTTTGTACCACTTTATCAAGGCCCGAAATCTGCCTTACTCCCTCGAGGAAGTCAGGGCGGTCACCAGAGACTGCCAGGTCTGCGCGGAATGCAAACCATAATTCTACCAGCCAGACCGTGCGCGCCTGGTGAAGGCCTCCCGCCCCTTTGAACGCCTCAGCGTGGACTTCAAAGGGCCTCTCCCCTCCACCGACCGTAACACGTACTTCCTCAGTGTGGTCGATGAATATTCCAGATTCCTCTTCGCCATCCCATGCCCCGACATGACGTCTGCCACCGTCATCAAAGCCCTCAACACCATCTTCGCTCTGTTCAGTTTCCCCGCCTACGTCCACAGCGACCGGGGATCCTCATTTATGAGCGATGACCTGCGACAGTTCCTGCTCAACAAGGGTATCGTCTCGAGCAGGACGACCAGCTACAACCCCCGGGGAAACGGGCAGGGAGAGGGAGAATGGGACGGTCTGGAGAGGCCGTCCAACTGGCCCTACGGTCCAGAAATCTCCCGGCCTCCCGCTGGCAGGAGGTCTTCCCCGACGCACTGCACTCTATTCGGTTGCTCCTATGCACTGCAACTAATGACACACCCCAGACTAGACTCTGGGGTGGTCCCGGTGGATTGGAAATTAGCAAACGTGATACCACTGTTTAAAAAAGGAGGTAGGCAGAAAGCGGGTAATTAAAGGCCAGTGAGCTTAACTTCGGTAGTCGTGAAGGTGCTGGAATCGATCATCAAGGAAGAAATAGCGAGGCATCTGGATGGAAATTGTCCCATTGGGCAGACGCAGCATGGGTTCATAAAGGGCAGGTCGTGCCTAACTAATTTAGTGGAATTTTTTGAGGACATTACCAGTGCGGTAGATAATGGGGAGCCAATGGATGTGGTATATCTGGATTTCCAGAAAGCTTTTGAAAGGTGCCACACAAAATGTTGCTGCATAAGATAAAGATGCATTGCACTAAGGGTAAAGTAGTTGCATGGATAGAGGATTGGTTAATTCATAGAAACAAAGAGTGGGGATTAATGGGTGTTTCTCTGGTTGGCAATCAGTAGCTAGTGGTGTCCCTCAGGGATCAGTGTTGGGCCCACAATTGTTCACAATTTACATAGATGATTTGGAGTTGGGGACCAAGGGCAATGTGTCCAAGTTTGCATTCAACACTAAGATAAGTGGTAAAGCAAAAAGTGCAGAGGATACCGGAAGTCTGCAGAGGGATTTGGATAGTTTAAGTGAATGGGCTAGGGTCTGGCAGATGGAATACAATGTTGACAAATGTGAGGTTATCCATTTTGGTCGGAAGAACAGCAAAAGGGATTATTATTTAAATGATAAAATATTAAAACATCCTGCTGTGCAGAGAGACCTGGGTGTGCTAGTGCATGAGTCGCAAAAAGTTGGTTTACAGATGCAACAGGTGATTAAGAAGGCAAATGGAGTTTTGTCGTTCATTGCTAGAGAGATGGAGTTTAAGACTAGTGAGGTTATGCTGCAATTGTATAAGGTGTTAGTTGAGGCCACACCTGGAGTATTGTGTTCAGTTTTGGTCTCCTTACCTGAGAAAGGACATACTGGCACTGGAGGATGTGCAGAGGAGATTCACTAGGTTAGTCCCAGAGTTGAGGGGGTTGGATTACGAGGAGAGGTTGAGTAGACTGGGACTGTACTCGGAATTTAGAAGGATGCGAGGGGATATTTTAGAAACAGATAAAATTATGAAGGGGATAGATGCGGGCAGGTTGTTTCCACTGGCGGGTGAAAGCAGAACTAGGGGGCATAGCCTCAAAATAAGGGGAAGTAGATTTAGGACTGAGTTTACGAGGAGCTTCTTCACCCAAAGGGGTGTGAATCTATGGAATTCCTTGCCCAGTGAAGCAGTTGAGGCTCCTTCATTAAATGTTTTTAAGATGAAGACAGATAGACTTCCGGTGGGCCCTCGAGGAAGCAGGTCGCAGGTCGGATCGCTCCCACCCGCGATGGGCAAACAAACCTTTTAAAAGGACTTTTGCGGGACCTGGTGACCTGGTTAGGTTGAGGAGACGATAGGGAAGAGCCTTCCCCCCGCCCAGGGTATGAACAGCTGGACCAGAAGTGGTCGAGTGGAGCGGCAGGGCTCGAAGTGGGAGCAGCGGGGACTCCAGGCCTGGTGGCGAAACATGGCGGACGGCAGGGACCAGGGAGCGGAGGCTCACTGGCCAAGGGGGCATGCAGATGGAGTTTTTTAAGAACTGCTTCGCCGAATTGAAGAGGGACACGTTGGACCCGATGAGGGCGGTAATGGGCCGAATGGTCGAGGCGCAGGCGGTCTAGGAGAAGGCGCTCAGGGAGGTCGAGGTGAAGTTCTCCAGCCAGGCGGACACGGTGGCCGAGCTGGAGCACGAGGTGGAAGAGCTGAAAGCCCGCCAGAGGAGGATGCAGGAGCAGCTTGAAGAGCTGGGGAACAGAGCCAGGAGGTGGAATTTGAGGATCGCAGGCCTCCCCGAGGGCTGCGAGGGGTCGGATGTGGGTGCATATGTGAAAGGTATTCTCGAGGCGCTGATGGAGGTCTTCCCCCGACCCCTGGAGTTGGATGGGGCGCATAGAGCCCCCGCAAGGAAGCCCAGGACGGGCGACCGACCGAGGGTCTTGGTGGTCCGCTTTCACCGGCTGGCTGACCGGGAACGTGTGCTGCGATGGGCCAAGGCGGAGAGGAGCAGCAGATGGGAGAATTGTGAGGTGCGCATCTACCAGGACTTGGGAACGGAGCTGGCCAAGAGGCGTGCAGGATTCATCAAGGTAAAGGCAGCCCTCTACAAAAAGGTGAGGTTTGGAATGCTGTATCCTGCGAAGCTTTGGGTTACGTTTGAGGAACTCCATCACTACTTCGAGACACCAGAACAGGTTTGGGCTTTCAGTAAAGAGAAGAAGTTGGACTTGAACTAACGAGCACTTAGTTTTTTCAGTGCTCTACAGTGGCGGCGGTCTGTTAATCTAACTTGCTCTGACTAGGAATGGACTTTTATTAAAAGAAGAAGCTGGACTTGAACTAAAGGACTCTGGACTCTCAGAGCTTTTGTGTGGCGGCGGTCTGTTAAATTATCCTGTACTGTAATGTTCTATCCAAGATTGTTTTCAGCCGGGACAGATGGCGGGGGCTGGAGGGCGCATTCTGTCGGGGGCTTTTGGGGGATAGCATCGAGCAGGGGGGGTGGGTAGAGAGAGGGGCGCTGCAAAGGGGGCCCTGCGCTTGGTACCTTTTGGCGGGAGATCGGGGCCTCGGAGAGGGGGATGGGCTAGGGGCTGGTTAAGGGACTTGAAAGGGCACGGTGAGATACAATCAGGGTAATGGGCCCTTGGTGTGTGGGGGGAGGGCCCGAGCGCTCGGGTGGGAGACAGTCAGGCGCCAAGGGCAGGGGTCAGCGTAGCTAGCGTAGGTCAGGGGGCACCAGGGAGAGTAGGAGGAGAGGCGGGCTAGGGCCAAGCGCAGGGCTGGCCTGGCAGGTCGGGCCTCAGGGGGTAGGGAAGGTGGGGGGGAGGGGGGGGGGAGGGGGGCAGCCAGTAAGGAGAGCAGAGGAGACTTAAGTGGGCAAGGGGGGGGGGGGGGGGTGTCTAGGGATCCCCCAGGGGAGAAAGTCGCTCGCAGACTCTCAGGGAACAGCGCAGGAAACCGACAGCAGCAGCACCCGAGGGTGGTGGTGGCGGGGGGGGGGTTAGAGCCACATTACTTTAGTTGAACACGTGGGGCAGGGCAAACAGAGCTGACAGGGGAAGTGCTTTATTAACATGTTTATTCTTTCCCACTGTTTGTCATCACTATGTTAAGGCTCTTTGCACAGGGCCTGTTTTCTCTCTGGAAATGTTACAAATTTGTTTTAAATAAAAAATTTCCAAAAAAAAGATAAAGATATAGTTTATTTGAACAATAAAGCGTTTAAGGGTTATGGTGTTCGGGCTGGAAAGTGGAGCTGAGTCCACAAAAGATCAGCCATGATCTCATTGAATGGTGGAGCAGGCTCGAGGGGCTAGATGGCCTACTCCTGCTCCTAGTTCTTATAACACAACAGGTTAGATACAGAGTAAAGCTCCCTCTACACTATCCTGTCAAACACTCCCAGGACAGGCACAGCACGGGGTTAAATATCGAGTAACGCTCCCTCTACACTATCCTGTCAAACACTCCCAGGACAGGTACAGCACGGTGTTAGATACAGAGTAAAGCTCCCTCTACACTATCCTGTCAAACACTCCCAGGACAGGTACAGCACGGGGTTAGATACAGAGTAAAGCTCCCTCTACACTATCCTGTCAAACACTCCCAGGACAGGTACAGCACGGGGTTAGATACAGAGTAAAGCTCCCTCTACACTATCCTGTCAAACACTCCCAGGACAGAGACAGCACGGGGTTAGATACAGAGTAAAGCTCCCTCTACACTATCCTGTCAAACACTCCTAGGACAGGTACAGATCAGGGCTCGATACAGAGTACAGCTCCCTCTACACTATCCTGTCAAACACTCCCAGGACAGGTACAGCACGGTGTTAGATACAGAGTAAAGCTCCCTCTACACTGTCCCCATCAAACACTCCCAGGACAGGTACAGCACGAGGTTAGATACAGAATAAAGTTTCCTCTATACTGTTCCCATCAAACACTCCCAGGACAGATACAGCACGAGGTTAGATACAGAGTAAAGCTCCCTCTCCACTGTCCCCATCAAACACTCCCAGGACAGGTACAGCACGGGGTTAGATACAGAGTAAAGCTCCCTCTCCACTGTCCCCATCAAACACTCCCAGTTCAGGTACAGCACGGGGTTAGATACAGAGTAAAGCTCCCTCTACACTGTCCCCATCAAACACTCCCAGTTCAGGTACAGCACGGGGTTGGATACAGAGGAAAGCTCCCTCGACACTGTCCCCATCAAACACTTACAGGGCAGGTACAGCACGGGGTTAGATACAGAGTAACGCTTCTCCCATTCAATAAGATCATGGCTGCTCTTGAACTTCAACTCCAATTTCCTGCCCTCCCTTAGTGCCCGTATGTCTATCCACCCCGGTGTTGGACATATATGAATGCGGGATTTAATAAAAATTGATCAGGGCAGCCATGTTGGTGAGGTAACAGGAAGTAGGTGCCTGCAGTAGGAAGTTCATACCCAAGTTGTTTTTTTTTCGAGCTCCGCCATTTCGTCCTGGCTCACGGATCAGAAGCGAGGTGTCCTCTAAGGTTTGTGTGAGTTTCAGACTCAAAATGTCATTTAACTTTGACCTCTATCTGAATTCAGGTAATGGAAGCAGCTGTGACTCAGAGCAAAACCTTTCAGTTTCAACCAACGCTCTTTATCGGTTTGTCTCGGACGGAGCTGTGCTTTTATCGTTTGGCATGAGCCCGGCAGTTAGCTGTTGGGTTTCATTCATTGTTAGAAATAAATGTTTGATATTCTGTGATGTCTTTGCTGACATCCCGACTAGGTTTGGGTAGATTTATCTGTGCTGTCTCAGAGGCAGCCATGATTCTTTTACCCATTTTCCCAAACAATGGGCCTTTAGGAGCTGCCTTGGAAGGTTTAATTTTGGCACCAGGCTTTCAAGGATAACTCCATCCCTGGCCTCCCCCAGCCCCCCCCCCCTGCCCCCCAACCCCCCCGCCCCCCGCCCCCCCCCCCCGGCTCCCCGCCCCCCCCGCCCCCAACCCCCCCCCCCCAGCCCCCCCGCACCCCAGCACCCCCAACCCCCCCGCCCTCCAGTCCCCCCACACACACTTGCATTCTTCCTGAAAATATTTCTTGTGGAATCTTTCTATCTCTCTTTCAATCCTATTCTAATAGCAAGCCTTGGTTTGTTGTTGTTGGGGAGAGGGTGGAGGGGCAATAAGGTTTCACTCTCTCTCAAACCACTCGCCAGATTCCAATATTTGATTGGAGACTGTGACTGATAAACTCTCTCTTTCTACCCCAAATCTGAATCTCTCGTGCTGTCTCTCGCTTGGCATTCTCTCTTTCTGTCTCCCTCTCCACTCATTGTACTTCCTCCCTCTCGATTCTTCTCTCTTTCTGTCTCTGCCTCACACCCCTTTCTTTCATGTATCCATCTGTCTCAGAATGTTTCTCTCGGCCCATCTTACTCACTCTTTGTGGGTTTGCTGTTCTCACTATCTCTTTATCTTTCTATCTATCTTTCTCTCTACCTCTTGCTCTGATGTGTTTTCCTGCCCTGCCTCCCTCTTTTGATATCTGCATCTTTTCTCTCTGTCTGTCTCTCTCTGTCTCTCTCTGTCCCTCCATCTCTCACTCTGTCTCAATCTCTCTTTATGCCCCTCTGACTGTATGTCTCCCATTCCCTCCTCTCTCTCTCTGTCTCTCTGTCTTTCTTGATCTTCATCTGTCTCTCTCTGTCTCTGTCTTTCTCTCTCTCTCACTCACTGCTTCTCCCTCTCTGTCTCTGTCTCTGTCTCTGGTCTCTCTCTGTCTCTCTATCTGCCTGACTCTTGCCCCTCGCACCTTAAACCTATGCCCCCTTGTAATTGACCCCTCAACCCTGGGAAAAAGCCTCTGACTATCCGCTCTGTCTATGCCCCTCATAATTTTGTAGACCTCTATCAGGTCGCCCCTCAACCTCCTTCGTTCCAGTGAGAACAAACCGAGTTGATTCAACCGCTCCTCATAGCTAATGCCCTCCGTACCAGGCAACATCCTGTTAAATCTCTTCTGCACCCTCTCTAAAGCCTCCACATGATTTTGGTAGTGTGGCGACCAGAATTGAACACTATATTCAAAGTGTGGCCTAACTAAGGTTCTATACAGTTGCAACATGACTTGCCAATTCTTATACTCAATGCCCAAACCTAACAGCACGTCTTTTCGGGTCTTGTGGGAGGAAACCGGAGCACCTGGCGGAAACCCCAGACGCGGGGAGAACGTTCAGACTCCGCACAGATAGTGACCCAAACCGGGAATCGAACCTTGGACCCTGATGCTATAGAATCATAGACTTTACAGTGCAGAAGGAGGCTATTCGGCCCATCGAATCTGCACCGGCCCTTACAAAGAACACCCTACTCAAGCCCACGTCCCTACCCTATCCCCGTAACCCAGTAACCCCCACTTAACCTTTTTCTTTGGACACTAAGGGCAATTTAGCATGGCCAATCCACCTTACCCGCACATCTTTGGACTGTAGGAGGAAACCGGAGCACCGAGAGGAAACCCACGGGGAAAACGTGTAGACTCCGCACAGACAGTGACCTAAGCTAGGAATTGAACCTGGGACCTGTTGCTCTGTTTCTCTGGTTCTAAATATGGCGGTCAATATGGTCACCTTCCTTAATCCTAATTACGTTTGCTTTAGAGTCGCCAGGTATCTCTCGATACCGCCACAAGGTTCAAATCAGTAAGAGGAACAATGGCCGTTGTTCGGATCTGAGGTTGTTGGGTTCAAAGTGGTGCAGGAGAACAGCTAAGGTCGTCCGTCTGGTAGCGCGCTTTTGGGCGGGCCTTAAACATGGCCCCAATCAATTGGGCCGCATCTTGATCACTCGTATTGATCTTGACCAATAGAGGGGCGGGTGCCCTGATGGCTGGGCGTGTCTCAGGTGGCCGTTGGCCTGGCTTTGTTTGCGTTTTCGGTTTGGGGAACTGGCGCCGGCGTGCCTGGAGCTAGATCGGTTGCTTGAATTTCTTTCCTTTATTCCCGGAGATGGTCCATCAACATGTTAGTGACCTACAGTTTCAGTCCCGTCTGGGAGCTGCCTTCCCAATACGCATACAGGCTCTGTGCCTGTTTGCTTTCCTAACATTGTCCATAGTTCCCTACATTCATTGCGAGCATCCATTTTGTATTCTGGAAGTGACCATCCCAGATGGCTACACACCTTCCTTGTGATCCCCAACGCGAAGCGTGAAGGATCAAATTACTGCATCTCCTTCGTTCTACTCCTAAGTCAGGCACCCATAAGCAAGGACAGGCTCTACACTGCTCTGTCCTATGGATTGGAACTTTTACCTGAATTACTTTATGTACATACATCATTATAAAATTCTACCGGGCGCTATGACATTCAGGCATGCATTACAAAATAAAAAACTGGAGCCTCTAACTGTCCTTAACTAAACTATCCTTAATCAATGAAGACATGTGCAACATTTTAAACTATACAGTAGCAGCAACACAGGTTTCTCTGGCTTGGCAGTCAAGCACAGAGTTTTACATTTCTTTTATTAGAACAAACAAACGCAAAAAAAACAGATGCACTTTAATTCATTTAAAGAGGGTGGGGGGTTTGTTGAAGTCTGAAAATAGGGGATCTGAATGAGTATACCGGAGTGCGGGAGACTTTCCTCCACCACTTCCTAAGCCTTAGTGTCTGAACGACACTGCAGAGTATTGCAAGAACTAAAAGTGCTTCTACAACGTAGGACAGGGAATACTAAGTAATGAACTTGTCACACCAGGTTGGTGTATCGGTTACTATCTCTGGGTACAGTGCATGGCAGGGGTGGGAAACATTCACGGTCTGTGTGGTAGGGGTCGGAGGTCGAGTCTGCGCGCAACTGGAGTGATTCCGCGCAGATCCAAATGTAGACATTGATGGTTGTCTTCATCTTTTCTTCTTCTTTCATCTTCTTGAGGCTTCTGTGGTTCCGGAGTTCTATGGACACAAGCATAATATCTGTCATTATCTTGTTTAAGATCTTGTATGTCTGTCTGTCTGTCCTTTTATTGCCAATTACCCGTTATAATTGGTCACCATCTGTGACTCCCTCATTTTTTTTAATACTAAATATTTGGGACAAGACATCCGAGAAGGAAAAATACTGACATGGTGCGGGCCGTCTCGCAGCCTGTGCAATGTACCATCCCAGTGTTTGAGAATGTAAATAGCATTTGGAAAGCAACCTAAGGGTCGCCATAAAACAAACAAAAGAGTTTTGAACTACAAGTGGCAAATGGGGTGCATATGGGCCGCGGTGGGTAAGAATGTGTGGAATCCTCGGGTAGGACGGTGACCAGTGCCGTTTATGCTCTACCCGAGCGTAGCTGACCAGATGGGTGTCCTCAGGCAGGGTGGGGACCAGTGCTGTTTCTCCACTGCCTGAGCGACCGGGCAAGAACGGTAAAAATTTGTGGTCGTCGTGGGGGTTGCCTTTTGTGGCTATCTTCTACCTTCAAATCAGTGCGGACGAACTAGTTCCTCGAACAGCCATTTGGCATCAAAAGGGTAGTTCTGACTGCATCAAGATGAGGCGTGGGGTCATCAAAACTTTAAGTGGACCAACAATATTTAACATTCACAGTAACAAACAAACAAACATAACAAACATGGTAAATCTCCATCGTTTCCTTTATACCATCATCTGGACATCTCATTGTTCTAAAGCGAACAGAGTCACAAAGGGAGTGGTGGGAGTCAGACTCTAAGTCATCATCTTCTCCCGGCTGCCAAACTCTTGTCTGTAGTAACCGTGCTAAAGCTGCTTGGGGCGAATTGGGGTCCATCTCATCATTCCAGATGAGCCTGAACGAATTGTCTCGGTGCCAGAATCGTGTGTCAAGGTTGGAGCTACTATGCTTCAATCCGTAATCGTCGGGCGGTGGTTCTGGGTCAGGGGCTTTAATATACGTTATCTCGAAGGGGTCGCTGGAATCATGTTCGGAGTCGCTGGGAGTGGGGCCTGGTGCAGGGGTGGAATGGTAGCGTGGTGCTTTCGCTATCGCTGTCGCTGTCGCTGCTGGTTGAAGGAAGGGAGAGGCGGAGTCGTGGCTCTGGGGGTGGAGTCGAAGTCGCGTCTGAGGATGGGCTGGAAAGGTTGGGGGAGGGTAGGAATACATCGTTCGTGGGCGGGGCGTGCTCATCTGCTGCTGCAAGCGAGATGTCGTGTGAATGGTTGTTCTGCGAGCCATAAGCCTTAAGCTGGTTTATGTGAAACCACGCAGACTTGCCATTGGATAGGTCATTTTGTATACCGAAGGACTGACTTTATCAGAGATGGAGTACGGTCTGGCAAATTTGGGGGAAAGGAATGAACTGGGGTTGTATAGGGATAGCATAACTTGCTGCCCTACTACAAACTCGGTGGCATGTACTGTCTTATCGAAGCAAACTTTGCTTTGCTTCTTGCGTGGCCCTAGTCTAACGGCTGCTCCAAGCTGGGCGGCCTTCACATTCTCAATAACCTGTTGCACTGCTTTCTCATGTGTGAGGGCTGTGACTGCGGGGCTGGCCAAATCCAGTCCTAATAAATACTCTGTCCCTTTCATGGGGCGTCCGGTCATGAGGGTGTGGGGGGTGTATCCTGTCGATGTGGATACCGTGTTTCGAATGAACATTAGTGCAAAGGGGAGAACTGTGTCCCAGGTGCTGTTGTGTTGTTGCACCATTTTTCTGAGGGTCGCTTTTAAAGTTCTGTTCATTCTTTCTACTATGCCGCTTGATTAGGGGTGGTGTGCAAAATGGAATTTTTGTTTGATTCCAAAAATTGTGAGGATGTTTCTCATTACTCGTCCTGTAAAATGGGAGCCTTGGTCGGACTCTATACTGCGTGGGAGTCCCCATCTTGTAAAGATGTGCTGAGTGAGGATTTTAGCTGTCGTTTTGGCCGTATTTGTTCTGGATGGAAAAGCTTCCACCCATTTTGTGAAGGTATCGATGACCACCAACACATACTTAAAACCATTTCTGCAGGGGGTAGGGGTCCTATATAATCTATCTGCAAATTCGTCCAGGGGCCATTAATCGGGCGGGTGTGACTTAGCTGACCTTTCTTTGCGTATCTGTCCGGATTGTTCTGGGCACAGATTAAGCAGTTCACAAAGTAGTGAGTCACATCAGTTTTTAAATCAGGCCACCAGCAGAGAGTGGGCTCGGGTGGCTTCTATGCCTTGATGTCCATTGTTGTCATGGAATTGGCAAATAATTTGATTCCTGTCCTGGCTGGGGACTACATTAATTTTGTCTTTTAAAATAACACCGTCATGTGTTGTCAACATGTTTTTGTACTTATCATAGGGGGCTCGGAAGTTGCCTTTTAAAACGTCCTTGAGCTTCTCATCTTCTTTTTGGGCCTGTGCTAAATCCTGAATGTTGGTCTGTGAGACCTGAACCGTGTGTACTGGGGTGCTCTCGGGGGGGGGGGGGGGGGGGGGGTTCCAAAAGTGACCATGTCTGGAACCTGCATTTGCTAGGGCGTCTGCCTTAACGTTACCAGGGGGGGAAGAACGATGATGGCTACGGACTTTCATAATTCCATATTTCCTATCTTTGGCTGTTCTCAGAATATGTTGGAGTAATGGGGCTGAGGGTAGGGGCTTTCCGTCTGTGGAAACAAATCCTCTAGATTCCCACAGGGTAGGAATTTGGTTAAACTGTTACAGACATATAAACTGTCCGAATATATGTCTGCTGGGGTCGGAAACGAGTCGGGGTGGTCAACAATGTACGCTATGGCTGCCAGTTCTGCTGCCTGCGAGCCTAGATGTCCTGGCAATTTTAACAATATTTCTTCCAGATCCCTGCGCATCCTCTACATAAATGCCGCAACCGGTAATCCTTTTTCTGTTTAAAACTGTGGAGGAGCCATCCACATAGATCCTAAGGGATGCGCCAATGTCTGTGGGCTGGGGTCTCTGGGGTGTAGTACCTGGTTTCGGGGGAGCTGACTTTGGTACAAAGGATCCTGTTTTGTGCTTGGTGGATATTATTTCACACTCATGTGGGTGCCTGCATATTGTCAGCGAGGAAAGTGTGTGTTTTTGTCCTCTTAACTGTTATGTCCTGACCCTGTAAGAGGAGGGTCCAACAGGCTGCGCGGAACTGGCTGACTGGGCCATCCTTAAGCCTACCATCAAGTAGGAGTTGTGTTGGGGTGTGCTCAGTTAAAATGGTGATGGGGTTGAATCCTATAATGTAGGCAAAGTATTGTACTGCCCAATAAACTGCGAGCAGGTGCCTTTCGCAGGCAGAAAATCCTTGCTCGACTGGATCTAACACACGTGAGGCGTATGCCACAGGGCCTGAGCGATCATGTCGTTCTTGGAGGAGCACAGCCGAAAGGGTTCGGTCGGTGGTAGCAACTTCAATTGCGCACGGGGAAAGTGGATCTGGGACCTGTAATGTGGGGGCTGTGCTGAGGGCTCGTTTTAATGCATCCAAGGTATCCGTATGCTGTGGAAGCCATTCCCAAGGTGCCTGCTTCTTGAGAAGTTCAGATAGGGGCGCTGCTTTTGTGGCAAAACCGTCGATGTGGTTTCGGCAGTAGCCAACCAGTCCTAGAAATGACCGGAGGGCTGTGACGTTATGGGGCAGGGGTAATTTGACGATCGAGTCGATTTGTTTCTGCTCAATCTCGCGTTTCCCATGTGTGATTACTGTTCCTAAGTAAATCACTTTTTCCTGTAAAATCTGGGCCTTCTTAGGCTTCACTTTACAACCAATTTGTTGCAGGAGTCCTAATAGTTCGGCGAGAAGTCAAATGTGCTCTCCCTATGTGTCCGTCTGTAGTAGCAGATCATCTACATATTGGACCAGACAATCGGGTCGGGAAAATTTTGCTAATCCATTTGCCAGCTGTTGGTAGAAAATGGACGGGGAATTGTGGAAGCCTTGTGGAAGGCACGTCCACATATATTGCTGTCCCTGGAATGTGAAAGCAAATTTATATTGGCAGGCTTTATACCATGGAATGGACCAAAAGCCGTTGCTAATGTCCAAAATCGGAATTTTTTTTTTTGACTGTAGTCCCTGTTTGAGCATGGTCTCGGGACTCGTGGCTATGGTGGGGGCTGCTACTGGGGTTACTTTGTTCAGTTCCCGATAATCAATGGTCAGTCGCCATGATCCATCGGGTTTCCTGTCGGGCCAAATTGGTGCATTCTTCATGGAGGCTACTGATCGGAGTACGCCTTGATCAAGCAGACTCTGTATAACTTTTGAGATTTCTCCCTCTGCTTCTTGGGGAAACCGTACTGCTTTTGGGGTCTAGGGTCAGGACCTGTAATGTTCACCAAGCCAGCGATCTTGCCACAGTCGTGCTTGTGCTGTGCTAATGCTGCTTTGTGTCACTGCAGGACTTCCCTAACTTCTTTGTTCTGACTAATGGCTTGAGGGTCGAACCAGAAGTCTCCAACTGCGCTAATCCTATTTTCAGAGTCAACAACTGTGAGCGTGGCGGGAGCTCGTGCTGCCTTTGTCATTTTCCACACACATTTATTTACTGGATCGAATGAGAGATTGTGGGAGCTCATAAAATCAATGCCTAAAATGTGTTTGGCTGTCTGGGGTAGATCGACCAGAACTACGGGGTGTTTTGATTTAATGTTCCCTATCTTGATTGCTACAGGGGCTGTGATGTGTCCCTGCTGTAAATGGCCTGTAAAACCTCTGAGTGTAATGGTGTCGGTGGTGGGCCACGTGTCTCGCTGAAACATCGTGGAGGAATTGAGCGTTGTGCGGACCCTCCTGTGTCCCAAAGGAATTCTACGGGGTGTCCCTGGACTGTGCCTGCCACTACCGGTCTACCAGACTTGTCCCAAAGGGTGTCGCAGACCCAAGTTGGGGAGTCCGAACACCGTCAGTCGGTGCCGTTCATATCTGCGTTCTCAGAATGGGCGCTAACAATGTGAATTGGCTTTGCCCTATTCTTATTTAGGATGCCTGTCTGCTGGTTTCTCTGCTGCTTCTGGGGCACATTGCACTCTCGTGCGAAGTGTCCTAATTGGCCGCAGTTATAACACTCCTGGGATTTGGTCTGCTGTGGGCTGTTTCTTCCCTCATTTACCCATGCGGGGTTCTGGTGCATGTCTGCCTGTTCTTCCTCTGCTTTAACAGACGCTGTTTCACCTTGGATGGACTGTTCCCAAATGCGGGACAATCTTTTCGAAACCCATTTCTCGTTGTGGGCCTCGTCTGAGGGGTCGTAATTTGCGCAAGTTCTCTGTCCTGCCTCTGTTGCATGAGAGACTAGAATGCGGGTCCATTTGGCCATATTATCTGGGGTCAAATGGGCATGGACTAACTCTCCAAACACCGCTGTAAAATGAATCCACAAGCATCCAGCAAACGCTGTGGGGTGCTCTGTCTTTTTTTGCCTACACTTGTTTAGGCCTTCTACAGGGTCTCCTTTGTTACAGCCGATCGCATCTAGGATCGCTGTGTGCATCTCTTGGAGTGTGCCTCCTCCTACATTCTGTGGGTCAGGAAGGGCTGCTACGACTGAAGGGTCAAGGCTTAAAACTGTGAGCTTCACTTGCTCCTTTTCATCCAGGCCGTACATGGTCGCCTGTTGTTTTACTCTTGCAAAGTAATGGAGGGGGTCCGATGTGGGTAGGAACGGTGTAATCTTGTCGCACGCGTCCCTTAATTGAGTGCCGGTTAATGGGGTGGTGTACAGAAAATCTGGGTCTCGTTCTGTTGTGGCCCTGCGCTGTGTGGTGACAGGGTTCATAGGGTTGTGCTCTGCCTGTGCAGTCGGGGGTTGGGGTGCTTTTCTCTTTGGTGGGCTTGTCCTGTGTACATGTGCCATGTACATATCTGTGGGCAGTCTCGTTTAACACCTGCCAATCGGGGCCATGTCCTTGGTCTAATTGGGGTCCAAACATGCTCCGGAACCCATTTTGGGCAGAAAGCAGAGATTGCAGTTCTGCAATTTGCTTCTGGCACTTTGCGTGATCTACGAGCTCTGCCTTTGTTCCATTGTGGAAGTGTGGAATGCGCTTAGGGCTGCTTTTAGATCGTTACACTGTTCCTCCCTTACCAACACCGTGCGTTGCGTATCCTGGTAGGCTTTGTCATATTGCGACTGAAAGCTGCTCAAATGGGCGAGACAAGACTGGTGTGCCCCCTTGGCATCAGCCATCTCCTTGTCCCTCGCCACTAACTGATCTCTCAGTTCCCTGTTCTCTTTCTCATATTCGTTCACATCTCCTTCACTATTCTTGTCTCTCTCTTCAATCTCTCTACGGAGCGTCCTCACGACCTCCTCTGTGCATCGCAGGACACGATTGTGCCAAGCAGGACACGATTGCCGTCGGCTTGCGAGCTTTCCCTAAGCTCTTCCTATGGATCTCTGTCAGGTTCTCCCACCAAGTATGTCCTGTACTTCCGGGACCTGTTTCATCATTCATGCAGAATTCGCTTCAAAGGGGCCATTCTTTCCCTTTGAGGTACTTTCAAATCTCCTTTTCCCAAACGGGACACTGTCCTACTCTACTGGTCCTCAAATTCCTGGGGATTCATAAGGCATTCCATTGCCTTCATTGCCATTCTCTCTACTAGGATCTCTACCGAATTCGGAACAGGGGGTGATAAAATGGTGATGTAAACATGGGTGTTATGCTAATTTCCGGCCTACAAAACTCCCGACAGTTTTACGCAACAAAATCTCTCATGTTTACCTTATATCCCTGTTAGTACGCATGCAAATAACACACTTCTGAATCTTGGCGGTTTGATCAGTATCGTTCTTAGTCTTGTGGTTTTTCTGTTTCCAATTGGATTCTAATTAAAATTTTGGGTTCTCTCGGAGTGACTAGGCCACTTCTAGGTCGAGTCCAGTCAGATGTCGCCAGTAATGTTGCTTTGTTTCTCTGGTTATGAATATAGCGGTCAACATGGTCGCCTTCCTTGCTCCTAATTACGTTTGCTTTAGAGTCGCCAGGTATCTCTCGATACCGCCACAAGGTTCAAACCCGAATACTGATCAAAGAGCCAATACACCAGTTAGTTAGTTCAAAGTCAATACTATTTATTTACACACACAGTAATATCTACTCATGCACAATGTACTACAGACTAAACTATCTCTACTGCTAACGCCTAAACTTAGCTTCAGGTGGCCACTCAGTCAGAGGAACAATGGCCGTTGTTCGGATCTGAGGCTGCTGGGTTCGAAGTGGTACAGGAGAACAGCTAAGGTCGTCCGTCTGGTAGCGAGCGTTGACCTTGGAATTACTTGCTGCTGGTGGACGGGTCTCTCTGCTTTGAGAGCCAAATCCAAGAGAGCGATTCTCTCTCGGGGGTTTCTTCTTATACCCGAAGGGGTTTCGCGCGCTTTTGGGCGGGCCTTAAACTTGGCCCCAATCAATTGGGCCGTTTCTTGATCACTGGTATTGATCTTGACCAATAGAGGGGCGGGTGCTCTGATGGCTGGGCATGTCTCAGGTGGCCACCGGCCTTGCTTTGTTTGCGTTTTCGGTTTGGGGAACTGGCGCCGGGGTGTCTGGAGCTGTATCGGTTGCTTGAATTTCTTTCCTTTGTTCCCGGAGATGGGCCATCAATATGTTAATTGACCTACAGTTTCAGTCCCGTCTGGGAGCTGCCTTCCCAATACGCATACAGGCTCTGTGCCTGCTTTCCTTCTTAATATTGTCCATATTCCCTACATTCATTGCGAGCATCCATTTTGTATTCTGGAAGTGGCCATCCCAGATGGCTACAGACCCTGGAGCTGTGAAGCAACTGTGCTAACCACTATGCTACCATGCTGCCCTATACGAGTGTGGACCCGCTTGCTGGACAATCGTTGCTAACCTTGTCCACCCTTGGGATTCTCTAACCTAACACTGTTCTGTATTTGCAGAGGCTGGAGGACCCTTGCACATTTATCATATGCCTCCTTCTGTTAGTGCTTTTGTAGGACGAGCTTCGTCTGGAGCTTTTGATCGGCTGTGGGGGCCACCATGGAGGGCAGGGTTGTCCCCAGCTGCCTGTTCATCTACAGCTGTGCTGGTGACAGGCCATTTACCAGTGGGGCTGACCGGTAGCTGAGCAGGGTGAGGTACATGTCTTCCTCATAGAACATAGAACAGTACAGCACAGAACAGGCCCTTCTGCCCTCGATGTTGTGCCGAGCCTTGTCCGAAACCAAGATGAAGCTATCCCACTCCCTGTCATTCTGGTGTGCTCCATGTGCCGATCCAATAACCGCTTGAAAGTTCCTAAAGTGTCCGACTCCACTATCACAGCAGGCAGTCCATTCCACTCCCGAACCACTCTCTGAGTAAAGAACCTACCTCGGACATCCCTCCTATATCTCCCACCCTGAACCTTGAGGTTCATAAGGAGGAGGTGTTAGCAATTCTGGAAAGTATGAAAATAGATAAATCCCTTGGATTCTCTGGGAAGCTAGGGAGGAGATTGCTGAGCCTTTGGCTTTGATCTTTAAGTCATCTTTGTCTACAGGAATAGTGCCAGAAGACTGGAGGATAGCAAATGTTGTCCCCTTGTTCAAGAAGGGGAGTAGAGACAACCCTGGTAACGATAGACCAGTGAGCCTTACTTCTGTTGTGGGCAAAATCTTGGAAAGGTTTATAAGAGATAGGGTGTATAATCATCTGGAAAGGAATAATTTGATTAGAGATAGTCAACACGGTTTTGCGAAGGGTAAGTCGTGCCTCACAAACCTTATTGAGTTCTTTGAGAAGGTGACCAAACAGGTGGATTAGGGTAAAACAGTTGATGTGGTGTATATGGATTTCAGTAAAGCGTTTGATAAGGTTCCCCACGGTAGGCTACTGCAGAAAATAGGGAGGCATGGGATTCAGGGTGATTTAGCAATTTGGATCAGAAATTGGCTAGCTGGAAGAAGACAAAGGATGGTGGTTGATGGGAAATGTTCAGACTGGAGTCCAGTTACTAGTGGTGTACCACAAGGATCTGTTTTGGGGCCACTGCTGTTTGTCATTTTTATAAATGACCTGGAGGAGGGCGTGGAAGGATGGGTGAGTAAATTTGCAGATGACACTAAAGTCGGTGGAGTTGTGGACAGTGCGGACGGATGTTACAAGTTACAGAGGGACATAGATAAGCTGCAGCGCTGGGCTGGAAGGTGGCAAATGGAGTTTGGATTCCAAACTGTCGAAGGATTCCTTGTCTTTCTTGGAGTGAGACCGGAATATGTTTTCTCAAAAGTTGCTTTTAGGAGAGCAGTAGCCATCAAAGCGTTGAAGCACCTCCTCGTAGCTCTTTTCACCAAACAAGTTGTAGAGTGGGAGCGCTTGGAACCCGGCTGTCGTTAGCAGCAATGCAACACACCTTTCATCAGGCAGCGCCAAGTGCCTGGCTTCCGTCCGTTCTCCGATATATATATCAGTCCGGTCTGGTTCCACCTGCTGGTGGGAGGCTATAGCTGTCCCTACATGTGTTGGTCAGTGTCCATATACAGTGGCACTTTGATATATACATATATACATTGATACAAGTATGTACAATTATAGATACTTGCAACCTGGAACAGTCGAGATGTTGGGAATGTGATTGGGAGTTGAAGGGGGATGAATTTCTTTTTGATTTCTATTAGCTGAAATATCTGGGGGTGGTTTTGAGTTCGATGTCTGCTGGACAGAGGCGCATTGTGGCGGGTTTGACGAGTAAACTCAAATCATTCCCTTTGGCGATGATGGTTATCGTTTGAGACAACAGTGTGCAGGACGGGGCGGGGGCGTGGGGGAGAATGAGAAGGATTGGGTTGATTTGAGTAGAAAGGGTTCCCCAGATGGAAATTCTTAATCAGCAACTGCAGAGGATGAGAATTCGCAAGGTTCTAAACAGCTCAAGAATTTTAAAAAATGGGGAAGAGGTCAAGATTAGTTAGTCCACTTTCATAAAGTGACGGCACAGGAGAGATGGGTCGAATGGCCACACTCCAGGCTTTTTAAGACATAGCTTCCACCTGCCTGTACATTGTGTAAAATATATTTTTAAAATTCATATACGGGATGTGTGTGTCTCTGCTTAGGCAGCATTTATTACCCATCCCATTCCTAATTGCCCCTTGAGAAGGTGGTGGTGAGCCACCTTCTTGAACCGTTGCAGTCCCTGAGGTGTAGGTACATCCATTGTGCTGTGCGGGAGGGAGTTCCAGGATTTTTACCCAGCGACAGTGAAGGAGTGGGCGATATATTTCCAAGTCAGGGTGGTGAGTGACTTGGAGGGGAACCTCCAGGTGGTGCGGTTCCCAGGTATCTGCTGCTCTTGTCCTTCTGGATGGCAGTGGTCGTGGGTTTGGAAGGTGCTGCCGAAGGAACCTTGGTGAGTTCCTGCAATGCATCTTGCAGAGCGTCCACAGGGCTGACACTGTACGTGGGTGGTGGTGGGTTTGAATGTTTGTGGAAGGAATGCCAATCAAACTGGGCTGCTTTGGCCTGGATGATGTTGAGCTTCTTGAGTGTTGCTGGAGCTGTGCTCATCCAGGTAAATGGGGAGTATTCCATCACACTCGCAGGGCCTAGGAGAGAGAGAGATGGCGGTGAAGGGATGGGTGGGTGGTGTGCGAGGTGGTGTGTACAGATGGTGCTAATCACAGGGGGACCTAGTATCATTGGCCATTCTGATTGGCAGGCTGACGGCCATTAAGAGGTGTTGTCCTGATCAGCGATCGCTGTCCCAGTTAGACATGGCAGACTCCACCCTCTCTCCTTGATGCTGCCTTCCTCTCTGTCAGATGCCTGGAGGCTGCTAAGGTGCAAGGTAAGTGCCTCCATGTTTACATTCCCTCACCCAGTGAATGACCTTCCCTCGCTCGGTGTCTTCCCTGCGTCCCGAAGCCTACCCCCAGTCCAGTCCTTTCACATTGTCAACGATGATGTCTGTAGCCCAGGGCTCCTGATTGAAGCCTTTAAAATTCTGAGGGGCGTTGACAGGGTGGATGTGGAGAGGTTATTTCCTTTTGTGAGAGAATCTAGAATTCGGGGTCACTGTGCAAAAATAAGGGGTCACTCATTTCGCAGAATCTTTGAATATTTTTCAGACAGAGCTGGATAGATTCTTCATTTACAGAGGAGGTGAAAGGTTATCGGGGGTGAGGCTGAATTTTGGTTTTAAATGGCTGATCCCTATTTCTTTTAGACACCGACCAGTGTCAATGGCTGGGCCCAGCGTTTGTTACCCATCCCTAATTGCCCCTTGAGAGGTGGTGGTGAGCTGCCTACCAGAACCGCTGCAGTCATAGAATCATGGAATTTGGAGTGCAGGCTCCGCACAGACAGTGACCCAAGTGAGAAACAAGCCTGGGACCCTGGCACTGTGAAGCAACAGTGCTAACCACTATGCTACTGCGCCGCCCCAACCACAGTCCCTGAAGTGTAGGTACTCGTGCTTCAGTCGATGCCAGGCAGTCCATCCAGTTTCATTCCTTATCGACCCTCTTAATGGTTGGAAACATCGAATGTCTCACTCGGATATTCAAGAGTAGCCCACATTGGCTGTGGGCATGTGGAATAACATGCAGGCCAGATCAGGTTAGGAAGGCACATTTCCCTCCCTCAAGGACGTTCGTGAGCCAGATAGGTTTATGATTGTCATTTCTTTATGCTTTTTTGTTCCTGGCGTTTTTCAAATCACTTACTTCAAATTTCACCATCAACTGGGGTGCGGTTCGATCCCGGCTCCTCAGAGCATTACCCTGGGTCTACTTGCCCAGTGGCAATGTCACTACGCCACCACCTCCCTCACAAACTTATAGACCAGGGTTGGAGACAACAGCAAATCTCTGGCTCCCATCCATGGACTGGCTATTGGAAAATTGGGACATTTCTTCCAGTGTGTATCGAAACTGTCATGATATTCAGGTAAACATCATAGCACGTACATACATACATACTGATGGACAGATCAATGGACCAATCAACACACACAACACGACAGCCAATCAAAGACAAGAGCATACACAGTACAAAACAGGGAACACGACACTTCCTGGGCGCTCGAGCAGGAGACGGCTCAGGGCACAGAGCTCATTACAAGCCACTCAGACAGCCACCATGTGCTGAGTGCCACTACACGATAGAATTAGGAATAGGTCCACAGAATCAAGGGTCATGAACGAACCTCAGTAAACAGTTTACCAGTGTAAATAGATGTTTGAAATAAAACTGAGTTGTACCATTCGCAACCGTGTTGGTTCGCCTGTGTAGCAGAGCACCCAACACTTCAGAAACCATGATCTTCCGTCAGTGAGTCAGATACAATTCCCAGATTCCACAATCTCAGTCTCTTTCTTTCTGCTCCTGTTTTTCCAATTGGGTCTTTGCAACAATCAATGATAGTTTCATGGTCACCATCACTGAGGCTAGTTTTTATGTTCCAGATCATTATTAATTGAATTTAAATTCCACTGGCTGCCATGGTGGGATTTGAAATCATTTTCCAAGTGCACTGACATTAGCCTGGCTTGGGACTTAGCCTGGGCCTTAGTCCTAGCCTAGCCTGGGCATTAGTCCTGCCTGGGCATTAACCCTAGCCTGGGCCATAACATGGGCCTTAGCCCTAATCTGGGCTTAACATAGCCCTAGCCCTGACCTGCGCCTTAAAATGGCCCTCAACCCTAGCCTGGGCCGGAACATGGGGCCTGACCCTTAGCCCTAACCCTAACCTGACCCTTAGCCCTAGCCTGGGCCATGACATGTGAGCCTAAGCCCTAACCTGGGCCTTAACATGGGCCTTCGCTCTAACCTGGGCTTTAACATGGGCCTCAGCCCTAGCCTGGGTCATAATATGAGATCCTAAGCCCTAGCCTGGGCCTTGCCATGGGCCTTAGCCCTAGACAAGGCCTTAATATGGGCCTAAGCCCCAGACCTAGCCTGAACATGGGCCTTAACTCTAGCCTGGGCCTTAACATGGGCCATAACCTGATCATGGGCCTTAACATGGGCCTTAACCTTCGCCTGAGCTTTAACATGGACCTCAGCCCAAGTCTGAGCCATAATATTGATGTAACGTCAATTACCACGAGACGAGAATGGTGAAACAATCAAGGCTTTATTGCACAAGATGTTGTGCCTCCTGCATCTGGTACCAGAATGGGAGCAGCGCAGGAGAGCATACACTTTTATACGCCACCTGCTGGGAGGAGCCAGCAGGCTGGGATTTATTGTTGTACCTGTAATAGAGTAGCAGTAACTTAATACGTACAGTGTTTTACTATGGTGTTTACCACATTCACCCACTGTTTAAAAAAGAGTCCGGAGTGGGTGAAGAAAAACATTACAGATTGATTCTGTCGGGGGCTCTGACCCTCCGCTGCGATCTCCTCAGTCCTGGTGGTGATGTGAGCGCCGACATGGTCACCTGCGACTCCGGGAGTGTGTTGTCCTCGTCTTCGTCACCCCTTAGTGGATCCAGTGAGGGGACAGATCCTGCTGGGGTGGGGGCTGCAGTGAGGTTCGCTGGTGGGAGGGTGGGTGACGCAGGGGTAAATGAGGTAACCAGGGGGGGGGAAGGAGCGGTGTCAGGTCGGGGGTTGTGGGTGGGGACCCAGCGAGTGCCAGATCCCGGAGGGAGACTATGTTCTGTCGCCCGTCAGGGTGTGCCATGTAGGCGTACTGCGGGTTTGCATGGAGGAGGTGGACTTTCTCAACCAAGGGGTCCGATTTATGACTCCGCACATGCTTCCGGAGGAGGACTGGTCCAGGAGCTGTCAGCCATGTTGGGAGCGAGACCCCGGAGGTGGACTTCCTAGGGAAGGCAAACACACGCTCATGAGGGGTTTCATTAGCAGTGGTGCACAGGAGCGACCGGATGGAGTGGAGCGCGTCGGGGAGGACCTCCTGCCAGCGGGAGACCGGGAGATTAGGCCGAAGGGCCAGCAGGATGGCCTTCCAGACCGTCCCGTTCTCCCTCTCCACCTGCCCGTTTCCCCGGGGGTTGTAGCTGGTCGTCCTGCTCGAGGCGATGCCCTTGCTGAGCAGGAACTGACGCAGCTCATCGCTCATGAAGGAGGATCCCCGGTCGCTGTGGATGTAGGTGGGGAAACCAAACAGAGTGAAGATGCTGTGCAGGGCTTTGATGACCGTGGCAGAAGTCATATCGGGGCACGGGATGGTGAAAGGGAACCGGGAGTACTCATCAATTACGTTGAGGAAGTACACGTTGCGGTCGGTGGTGGGGAGGGGCCCTTTGAAATCCATGCTGAGGCGCTCAAAGGGGCGGGAGGCCTTCACCAGGTGCGCTCGATCTGGCCGGTAGAAGTGCAGCTTGCCCTCTGCTCAGACCTGGCAGTCTCTGTTGATGGCTCTGACCTCCTCAATGGAGTAGGGCAGGTTGCGGGCCTTGACAAAATGGAAGAATCGGGTGACCCCCGGGTGACGGAGGTCATGGTGGAGAGCCCGGAGTCGGTCCACTTGTGCGCTGGCACGTGTACCGCGGGACAGGGCATCGGGGGGCTCATTGAGCTTCCCCGGGCGATACAAAATCTCATAGTTATCGGTGGAGAGCTCGATCCTCCACCTCAAGATCTTATTATTTTTGATCTTGCCCCGCTGCGTATTATTGAACATGAAGGCAACCGACCTTTGGTCAGTGAGGAGAGTGAATCTCCTGCCAGCCAGGTAATGCCTCCAATGTCGCAGCTTCCACTATGGCTTGGGCCTCCTTTTTGACAGAGGAGTGCCGGATTTCGGAGGCATGGAGGGTGCGGGAGAAGAAGGCCACGGGTCTGCCCGCCTGGTTGAGGGTGGCGGCCAGAGCTACGTCTGGTGCATCGCTCCCCACCTGAAAGGGGAGGGTCTTGTCGACTGCATCCATCGTGGCCTTGGCGATGTCTGCCTTGATGTGGTTGAAGGCCTGGTGGGCCTCAGCCGTCAGGGGAAAAACTGTGGACTTGATGAGTGGGTCCGGCCTTGTCCGTGTAATTCGGCACCCACTGGGCGGAATACGAGAAAAACCCCAGGCACCATTTCAGGGCCTTGGGGCAGTGGGGGAGAGGGAGTTCCAGGAGGGGGCGCATGTGGTCGGGGTCGGGCCCTAGGACTCCATTTTCCACTATGTAGCCAAGGATGGCTAAGCGGTTGGTGCGGAACGCGCATTTCTCCTTATTGTAGGTGAGGTTAAGGAATTTGGCGGTATGGAGGAATTTTTGGAGGTTTGCGTCGTGGTCCTGCTGATCGTGGTCACAGATGGTGACATTATCTAGGTACGGGAAGGTGGCCCGCAGCCCGTACTGGTCAACCATTCGGTCCATCTCTCGCTGGAAGACCGAGACCCCATTGGTGACGCCGAAGGGAACTCTAAGGAAGTGATAGAGGCGGCCGTCTGCTTCGAACGCAGAGTATTGGCGGTCCTCCGGGCGGATGGGGAGCTGGTGGTAGGCGGACTTCAAGTCAACTGTGAAGAAGACTTGATACTGCACAATCTGATTGACCATATCAGATATGCGTGGGAGGGGGTACGCGTCGAGCTGCGTGTACCGGTTGATGGTCTGACTGTAGTGAATGACCATCCTGTGCTTCTCCCCAGTCTTCACTACCACCACTTGAGCTCTCCAGGGGCTGTTACTGGCCTCAATGATCCCCTCCCGCAGAAGCCATTGGACCTCCGACTTGATGAAGGTCCTGTCCTGGGCACTGTACCGTCTGCTCCTAGTGGCGACGGGTTTGCAGTCCGGCTGAGGTTCACAAACAGGGAAGGTGGATCAACCTTAAGGTTCGTGAGGCCGCAGACGGTGAGGGGGGGGCAGGGGTCCGCCAAATTTCAAAGTAAGACTTTGGAGGTGGCATTGAAAATCAAGGCCTAGTAACAGAGCAGCGCAGAGATGGGGGAGGACGTAGAGCCTGAAGTTGCTGAACTCTACGCCCTGAACGGTGAGGGTCGCGACACAGTACCCCCGGATTTCCACAGAATGGGATCCGGAGGCCTGGGAGATTTTCTGGGTGACGGGGAGTACCGGGAGGGAGCAGCGCCTTACCGTAGCAGGGTGGTGAAACTCTCTGTGCTCCCGGAGTCAAAGAGACAGGTCGTCCGTGCCCGTTGATCTTCACCGTCGTCGTAGCGGTCGCAAGGTTACGGGGCCGAGACTGATCCAGGATGATGGATGTGAGCTGCGGAAGATGTTGGGAGGTCCCGGGCTGATCAGTGGTGGCGGAGGTATCAGCGGGCAGCGAACGGCCAGGCGAGCAGGGGTCCTGAGGCGCCGTCCAAAATGGCGCCGAAGATGGCGGCTCCCACGGGGCGCACATGGCGGGTGGCATCAAAGATGGCGGTGCCCACAGGCCGCACGTGGCTTGTGGTGGGGAAGATGGCAGCGCCCATGGGCCGCACGTGGCTTGTGGTGGAGAAGATGGCGGCACCCCTGGATCACACGTGGAGGGCGTAGCAATGCCGGGCCTGGAAACAGTGGCGACCGGCCGAGCCTGGCAAACGGAAACGAAGTCGCCCTTCTTCCCGCATCCGTTGCAGGTCGCGCTCTGCGCCGGGCAGCACAGCCTGGGATGTTTGCTCTGGCCACAAAAATAACACTTGGGCCCCCCGGAGTTGGCTGGCTGCCGCGCGGCGCAGGCTTGCGGTGAGCTCGAGTCGGCATCTGGTGGGGCCCACGATGCCCACGAGAGTGCCGCTCGGTTGGGGGTGTAGGCCTCCAGATTGCGGGAGGCCACTTCTAGTGAATTAGCAAGCTGCCTAGTCTCTGCAAGATCGAGCGCACTCCCTTCCAATAGTCGCTGGCAAACGTACGTAGTCTTCATGCAAGGGGCAAAAAACATTTGTGGGGTGATATATAGACCATCAAACTGCAGTGGTAATGTTGGGAATAACATTAGAAAGGAAATCAGAGATGCATGTGATAAAGGACTATATGTGATTATGGGTGACTTTAATCTGCATATAGATTTGGTGACTCAAATTAGTCACAGTACAATAGAGGAGGAATTTCTGGAGTGTATATGGGATGGTTTTCTGGACCAATATGTTGAGGAATCAACAAGGGAACATATTGGACTGGGTGCTGTGCAATGAGAAAGGATTAGTTGGCAATCTAGTTGTGAGATGAACTCTTGAGGATGAGTGACCACAATATGGTAGAATTCTTTATCAAGGTGAATAGTGAGGTAGTTGATTTTGAGACCAAGGTCCCGAACCTCAATAAAGGTAACTATGATGGTATGAGGCATGAGCTCTTTCAGAGACTCAGAGTTTTTGGGGGTGGAGAATGTCACATGTAGTACTTTACGGACAGAAACAAAAAGCAGACTGTTAGATTTGGCAAGAATATTGCAGTTAACATTACCTGATAAAATGCGAAAAGATGAGGTAATTATGGCGGTGGTTAAGCATTTAAAGTTGCCTGAGATAGAGTTTGACTCTTTGGAAATGGCAAAAATTCAGTTGCAAATTAAACAGATGGAACATGAGAAAGAATGAAAGCGGCTGGAATACAAGAGTGAGAGAGAGGAAAAAGAAAGAGATAGAGAGAGGAAAAAGAAAGAGAAAGAGAGAGAGAGGAAAAAGAAAAGGAGAGAGAAAAGAAAGAATAGCCCTAGGAGAACAAAAAGAAAAAGAAAGGGAGATACAGATCAGGGAAAAAGATAAAGAGAGGGAGTTTGAACTTCAGAAAATGGCCATGAAACATGACAATAGGTTAATATTGGCAGACGTAAAGGGAAACGTACAGTTGGATGATAGTGATGAGGATAGTGAGAAAGAGCGTCACAGTCGAAGGCTTGGTGGGAATATATTTAAATATGTCCAAGCATTGCCAAGGTTTGACGAGGAGGAAGTGGAAGCCTTTTTCATTTCATTTGAGAAGGTAGCTAAACAAATGAAATGGCCAAAGGACATGTGGGTGTTACTGATTCAAACAAATCTGGTAGGTAGAGCTAGTGAAGTGTTTTCATCACTACCGGAGGAGGTATCTGGAACGTATGAGGAGGTGAAGAAATCCATCTTAAGTGCATTTGAGCTAGTGCCTGAAGCTTACAGACAAAGGTTTAGAAATGTAAGAAAAGAATTTGGTCCTTTGTAACATAAGCGGCTTCCTTGTGTTGCATTTGTCAAGGAAGGTCGAGACGTGTAAATAACTTCAACACATTTATTTACACTATGTACACTTTTATAACTTGAGTTCGACACTACTGCTAATCCTATTATAGCTACCCAAACTGACTGACCAGCTGCTGTCTTCCACGTGGTGGGTGTGATAATGAATCAACCCTGTGCCTCTCCTCACTGACTGTCTCCACTGGCCAAAGGGGCTGATCATGTGTGTGGTGTCCTTTATGTATGGGTTGGTGTAATGCCCCCCTGTGGTCGTGTCACCTCCTTGTGTATCGTGAATGTCCATTGGTTGCCTCCTATCTAACTTATCTATTGGTTGAGTGTGTGTGTGTGATGTTTCTGGTGCTCCCTCTAGTGTCTGTCTAGCTTACATGTATTTACAGTGATGCACATCACCACATTAGTCTCCCAATGGGAGAATTGCGCCCTAAATTCGCACTTTGCTTCTGTCTTCACAAAGGAAGACATGTATAATGTACAGGAAGTTCTGAGAAACACAAGTTTTAGTGAGGAGCTGAAGGAAATTAGTATTAGTTGTAGAGGGTGCCATCTCCGCTACTCCACTACTGGGCCGATATCTGGGGTTTGAATATCTGTGTGTGTCTCTCTCCAGCTGGCACTGAAACTTCAGAGGCCAGGGGATGTCGCACTGGGACACTTCCACTGAAGAGAGCACTGATTCAAGCCTGCCGTTTATTCCTAACCGACAGCCTGAGACTTATATCACACAGATCTCCAGACCCCTACCAATACCCAGGTGATTCTCTCTCTTGCCGGTGGTGCAACAGCCACCCGGTTCCTACTCCACTAGAGTAGCTTTCCCAAGAGAGAGAATAGGACACTGCTGTTTATTCCCTAACCAGCAGTCTGTCCTGAGTGAATCGCTCAAGATGACCCTCGATTCCAGAACCCGGAATTAAGGTGAGGAGTATTTTAACAATGACTTGGTCAGAGGTCGCTGGTGAAAGATTGAAGAATTTAAACGACTCCAATTGTCATCAAATCAAGGTTTATTGTAAAACCCAGGTCAAAATCATCAACAGAAGAAACACAATAAAATCTTATGCTCTAATACAACTAAGTCTATTCAAAAGGTAATATAGCGGACACAACGAAAATTCTTACGGTTACACAGGTTTTAGCAAAATCACAAGGCACAAAACAAGTTCCCTTCCCCAAAGCCTCAACCACTATTAAAATCAAGGGAGCTTCGCAAGCTGCTGCGGGTTACTTACGGTCACAGGCTGCAGAGGTCAAGTCAGGGGTGCAGAGGTCGAGCCACGAACGAACAGACCCTACTCGAAAACACAGCCCCTTTTATATAGTTATACCTGGCTTTGTCCTGTGGTCGGCCAGCCCCTTTTGCATTGAAAAAGGTAAGGTTTAAAGTTCCCGCTGGTCCTGCCCCCTTTGAGCCGGTCAGACCTGTCGAGATGGGAGTACCTCCCCTAGGTCCGCCTCCAGTCTGTTTTTTGAGATAACGAGGTTGAGCTCCCTTGAAGATTTTCAAAGACTTCCATCTGCTCTGGAGATCGCTGCTATGTTGATGGGGTGTTGATTGGATTCTGCTCTGGTGGAGGCCAGGTCATTTACATTTGCATGGGGCTATGACCATCCCATTGTCCTGCTTGCATGCAAGCCTCCTGTGTATTCCCGTGCCCCTTTGTCTGTGTTTTGATGTTATCTTGTTGTCTGGCTCCTTCTTCCTTGTAGCTCCTAGGGGGGGTGTTTTGGAAATATTTATGTATTTATGTCCCTACTCAGCTCAGCGGGCCAAGCCTGCTGGGAAAACTGGTTCTGTTCCCTTGGCTGGAAAGTCGGTTTACAGTCTCTGAGTTTCTCCAAAAGGGCCGAATTGCCCGAAAACCTTACAGATGCCCCTTCGATACGTCCCTACCTGCTTGGATCGTATCGACACAGGTGAAGGGCAATTGTGTGCCTTTGTGTGGACCGTAGGTCCCCCCCTCAGCAACATGCGAAATTACAATTCCCAAGACAGTTCCCTTAATCTAGGCTACCCCTGGTTTCAATGAAAGGGAAAGACAAGACCATATCTAATTTAAACACACAGTAACATATACACATTTCACCGGAACCCCAAACGTAAGGGTCCCTGCACATATATCACAATCAAGTACACATTTCACCGGGACCCCAAACGTAAGGGTCCCTGTACATATATCACAATCAAGTACACATTTCACGCGAATCCATACAACTATTTACAATTGCATCTGTTTATTTCACCAAGGATCCTCCTTTCTTGGCTGCACTCCGCTTCTTCCGGTTGAGGGCTCTTCATTTATCCTCCATCGTCGATACCTGCAGCTGAGAGGTTTAGTCCAACTGAGGCGACAGCATAATGTACCCCCTGTACAACATTTCCTTTGTGGGGGCAAACACTAAACCATTCTCAGGCCCCCCCCTGGTGGTGATCGGACAGTTGTGAGGGTCGATCGGTTGGGCTGTGGGCAGGGGTCGCTTTACCTGAACCAGCAGTTCGGTAGCTTCTACAGTCATCCCTTCCCTGGGCGTTACACATCCCTCCCCACTGCGGTCAATTTATCCCGTTCCCTGGGTTCTGCCACCACCTTCCAAAAGTGATTAATGCCCCTTGTGGACATGCCTTGGTAGATCCCCATGAACACCAATAAATGCCCCGGTCAGAAGCCCACCCCTTATCCCCGCAAACGGTGATCCTACCCGGTGACCCCGTGATGGTCCGTTAGGTGTTGGTGTCCAGTCCGTTCCCAGTCCGAGGACCGATCCCTCATGTCCAGCCTCAGCTTCCTGGGCCACCACCGTCTCCCCAAAGGAACGTCCCCCTCACAGGTTGAACACACCCGCCTGCCCTCAGTCACCCTAACCCGGTCAGTCGAAGGACTCTTCTGTCTCGCCTCTGCGGAGTTCTCCCGGTCCCACCATCGCCAAGATCAGCAAACTCCACATCGTCGGGTGCCCCATCTGTAAAAACAAAACACATTCTTGCCTCTACAGCCCTACCTACCTTAAAGTGCATGGGTTCTATCCAGTGGCGGCAGCAGCTCCTGCTTTGAAGTTGCCGCAGCCTGTCTGGGGTTCTGTGTTTACAGCCCGGCTCCCCAGGGTCCTATTGCCTGCCGCCATCCGGTTGCAGCAGCAGCTCCTGCTTTGAAGTTGCCGCAGCCTGTCTGGGGTTCTGTGTTTACAGCCCGGCTGCACCAGGGTCCTAGTGCCTGGTGCTTCATCATTTTACCCTTGCACCAGGCGCTTCTGTGTCCCCACGATCCCAAATACCTCACACACAACTACACACTAATTTAGAACTAGCAGGGGGGAAGGAAAGGGAATATGTTATATACAATGCCACCCGTCTCCGGGTGGCCAAATTAAAACTGTGCCCCGCTAAACTGGGGCAGTTCACCTGTTTGGTCCAATGGCTCGGGCCAGACCGTCCCCTCCCGGGGGTTCGGGCTGCCCCTTGCCTCTCCTTTCCCAACAGGGTTCGGTGATCCCTCATCGCTCCCTTCCACTCGGGCCCCCTTACTGCGGGACCGGGTGACAGGGAGGTGTGATGGGGACCATCTTACCGGGGGCTTGGAGACCCGATTGCTCCCTCGTCCCCCGACTGGTTCCCAAGCCCAAGGTGATACCTTCACTTCCTCCGCCTCCTTAGCCTCTATACTAAGGCAGGCTACCTGACCCACAGGTAAGGGCTTGGGAATCCTTACTGTCCCTGGGCTGGGTGCTTGCAGCACGGTCGGTTTCTTTGGGACTGCCCCTTCGGGACAGCACCTTGTCACCGGTTGTGTGACCGTGGAGTCAGGGACCTCCCCCACCGTCGTTAATTCTACGGGGGGTTTCTCCACTACCACCCCCCGTCTTCCCCCCACCTTGCTCTTTTTTGTCCTTATGGGGTGGAACAATTTAAATTGACTGATGTGGCGTTCGCATGGGTCCCACCTTAAGGGATTTAAACTGCAAATAGCCCCTGAGGCAGCCTCCAGAATGGGACCCTGCACCTGGACCGGACCAGGGTCTGGGGCTAGAACTACCCCTGCACTCCCTTTTCCCTGAGGCTGCTCCCTGGGTAGTCATACGGGTTCTTGTGGTGTGGGTGCGGGCAGGCCCTGGCCCGTTGCCATTGCCACCTGTCCTGAGCCTTGCAAAAGGGCTAAAATTTTACTTATTTCGATTGTTCCCGGGGCCGCTGCTCCTACCGCCGGGGTCTGACTCTCTACTGCGGGAGCCCTCTCCTGCTTGCTAGGGTTTCTACATTCCCTCTTGAAATGCCCGGCCTTCCCACACCCGTAGCATACCGGTTTCTCGTCGGAGGTCCGGGTGCCCACATGCTTCCACTCTCTCTTAGGGGCTGCTGGCGCGATTTCATGCACCCTACCCTTAAGGGGCTTGTCCTCACCCCTCTCCCCATTACGATATGCGAGGGTAAGTTTCCTAAGGACCTCTGCCTCATTAAGGTCCGGACTCTGCGGGTCGAACCAGTGTTCGGCCTTTGCCCTAACGTGAGGGAGACAGTTAGCTACGAGGGTCTTCAGCCAGTGGGCTGTTCTCTCATCTAAATTCTGCCTATCCGCGGGAGCCCCACACGCCTCCACATAGACAGTCCACAGTCTGTCTGCGAACATGGTGGGAGATTCCCCTGGTTGCTGCTTGGTTTCCCCCACCCTCATGAAAGGGCTCCCCAGATTCAAGCCCATTGCCTCCAGAACAGCAGTCTGTGCTGCCGCCCAGGTGTCAGGTCTTCCCCCATTCCCAGAGGTCACTGTCCTGCATAGCTGGGCATCTAGGGTTATCAGGAGCATCTTTATTTGCTCCCCTTCGTCGCAGTCATTGATGTTGGCTGCCTGTTCCACCTCCATAAAATGCAGCGACGGATCCCCCTTTAGAGTTAGTCTGGGAACGTGGGCCACCATCCCCCTGAGCGCGGATGCCCCATGAGGAACGATAATGTCGCCCTCAACCGGTCCCCTATTTGCCATCCCCGCCGGGGGACCATACCTCCTTTGCCTGACAGGGCACATCTGCCCCACCTGGGGTTCCTGCTCCTCCTCCCCACTGTCCAGCTCTCCTGCCTCGTTGGGTAGCCCCCCTGTCCCCGGGCGAACTACCCATATAGGAGACGCCGCTATCTGGGGATACACCACTGACCCCCCTTGGACCTGCCCCTGACCGGGCGGTCCAAACCCTACCTGCTGGCCCGGCCCCATCACCGGCATCCCAGGCAGCGGTCTGTCCCCATCCCATGGGGACCCACATACGAAACCAGGCGGACACGCCGCCAGCTGGGGGTACCCTGCCGACCCCCCTTGGACTTGCCCCTGAACGTGCAGTCCGATCCCCCCCTGCCGGCCCGGACACAATCCCGGTGCCTCAGGAGGCGGTCTATTCCCCTTGGCCTTTGGGGAATCATCCGCTGCGAGGAGCACCTTGCCCCTAGGGAACCCCCCTGGACCTACCAGGTGTATCTGTCCCCTGAACCTGGACAAGGCCTCCTCCAACTCCGTTATTCGTGCCTGGCACGGCCCATGGGCACAGTCCCCTACTTCCTCGCGAGCCACTCGGTATGCTGCCTGGATGTCCCGGTACTTCCCCTCCAGCTTCCTACACTGCTCTGTACTCCGAGCATAGAGTCCCTGGAGCCTCCGTTCCTTTTCTTTACCCTCCACTATCTGGCAGTGGAGATAGTCCTTCTCACATCTGTTAGACTCGCTTTCCTGTTTCATTTCTGCCACTTCCCCCCGCAGTCGTTCCGCTGCGCTAGCCTCCTGCTCTAACTCTTCGATCCTTTGCTCTGCGTTGACCACCTGCTGAGACAGGCAAACCAGCCAAACTGCCTTCTCTAAGTGCCTTTTGTGCGCCTTGCTTTCTGTCCATGCAGCCGCTGCCATTACCGGTTGCTCCGCATTGATTAATTCTGAAACCCAAGGTTTGGTGAGGTTGACCTTTTGCCACAAATACGAGGATATTCTCTCCTCCATTTTGCTTCGTTCCCTCACCCCCTCTGCCAAGTCACATACTCCAAACCACCGGGGTCCTGCCGCGGTCGCCATTGTAGAGGGTGCCATCTCCGCTACTCCACTACTGGGCCGATATCTGGGGTTTGAATATCTGTGTGTGTCTCTCTCCAGCTGGCACTGAAACTTCAGAGGCCAGGGGATGTCGCACTGGGACACTTCCACTGAAGAGAGCACTGATTCAAGCCTGCCGTTTATTCCTAACCGACAGCCTGAGACTTATATCACACAGATCTCCAGACCCCTACCAATACCCAGGTGATTCTCTCTCTTGCCGGTGGTGCAACAGCCACCCGGTTCCTACTCCACTAGAGTAGCTTTCCCAAGAGAGAGAATAGGACACTGCTGTTTATTCCCTAACCAGCAGTCTGTCCTGAGTGAATCGCTCAAGATGACCCTCGATTCCAGAACCCGGAATTAAGGTGAGGAGTATTTTAACAATGACTTGGTCAGAGGTCGCTGGTGAAAGATTGAAGAATTTAAACGACTCCAATTGTCATCAAATCAAGGTTTATTGTAAAACCCAGGTCAAAATCATCAACAGAAGAAACACAATAAAATCTTATGCTCTAATACAACTAAGTCTATTCAAAAGGTAATATAGCGGACACAACGAAAATTCTTACGGTTACACAGGTTTTAGCAAAATCACAAGGCACAAAACAAGTTCCCTTCCCCAAAGCCTCAACCACTATTAAAATCAAGGGAGCTTCGCAAGCTGCTGCGGGTTACTTACGGTCACAGGCTGCAGAGGTCAAGTCAGGGGTGCAGAGGTCGAGCCACGAACGAACAGACCCTACTCGAAAACACAGCCCCTTTTATATAGTTATACCTGGCTTTGTCCTGTGGTCGGCCAGCCCCTTTTGCATTGAAAAAGGTAAGGTTTAAAGTTCCCGCTGGTCCTGCCCCCTTTGAGCCGGTCAGACCTGTCGAGATGGGAGTACCTCCCCTAGGTCCGCCTCCAGTCTGTTTTTTGAGATAACAAGGTTGAGCTCCCTTGAAGATTTTCAAAGACTTCCATCTGCTCTGGAGATCGCTGCTATGTTGATGGGGTGTTGATTGGATTCTGCTCTGGTGGAGGCCAGGTCATTTACATTTGCATGGGGCTATGACCATCCCATTGTCCTGCTTGCATGCAAGCCTCCTGTGTATTCCCGTGCCCCTTTGTCTGTGTTTTGATGTTATCTTGTTGTCTGGCTCCTTCTTCCTTGTAGCTCCTAGGGGGGGTGTTTTGGAAATATTTATGTATTTATGTCCCTACTCAGCTCAGCGGGCCAAGCCTGCTGGGAAAACTGGTTCTGTTCCCTTGGCTGGAAAGTCGGTTTACAGTCTCTGAGTTTCTCCAAAAGGGCCGAATTGCCCGAAAACCTTACAAGTAAAGTAATGGTTTGGGGGAAATTAATGGGATTAAAGGCGGACAAATCTCCAGGGCCTGATAATATTCATCCCGGAGAACTTAAGCAAGTGGCCCAGAAATAGTAGATCCATTGGTGATCATTTCCCACAGTATTTGGAAAGCAATGGTATAATCAGACAAAGTCAGCCTGGATTTACAAAAGGAAAGTTGTGTTCAACAAATCGACTAGAAATCTTTGAAGATGTAACTGGTAGAGTTGACCAGGGAGAATCGCTGGATGTGGTTTATTTAGACTTTCAGAAGGCTCTCGACAAAATCTCACATCGCAGATTAATATGTCAAGTCAAGCGCATGGATTATGGGTCGTGTCTTGAGGTGGATAGAAAGCTGGTCAGCAAACAGGAAGCAAAAAGTTGGAATAAATGGATCTTTTTCTGATTGGCAGGCATTGACTAATGGGGTACCGCAGGGATCTGTTCACATTGTATATCAATGATTTGAACAAAGGAACTAAATGTATTATCTGCAAATTTGCAGATGATACAAAGTTGGGTGGGAGGGTGCACTGTGAGGTTGGATGCAGAAATGCTTCAGCAGGATTTGGACAGGCTGAGTGAGTGGGCATATGAATGGCAGATGCAGTATAATGTGGATAAATGTGAGGTTATCCACTTCGGAAGCAAAACTAGGAAGGCAGATTATTATTTGAATGGGTGTAAATTGAGAGAGGTGGATACTCAGAGAGACCTTGGTGTCCTTGTGCACCAGTCGCTGAAAGTAAGCGCGCAGGTATAACAGGCAGTAAAGAAGGCAAATGGCATGTTGGCCTTCATAGCGAGAGGATTTGAGTATAGGATTGGGGATGTTTTACTGTAATTGTATAGGGCATTGGTGAGGCCACACCTGGAGTATTGTGTGCAGTTTTGGTGTCCTTATCTGAAGAAGGATGTTCTTGCGATGGAGGGAGTGAAGCGAAGGTTTACCAGGCTGATTCCTGGGATGTCTTATGAGGAGAGACTAAGTCAGTTAGGATTATGGGCGCGATTCTCCCAGCCCCGCGCCGGGCTGGGCCACTGTACGAGGCCAGGCCATCGATTCTCCAGCCCGGATGGGCCGAATGGCCGCCCGGAAACGGCAGAGTCCCGCCGGCGCCGTCCACGCCTGCTCGCAGCCGACAGGAACTCTGCGCGAAGGGTCGGGGGGCGGCCTGTGGGGGTAGGGGGCGGAGGGGGCCTCCATCCCCAGGAGGGGCCTCCGATGGGGTGTGGCCCGCGATCGGCGGGCCGGCCCCTACCCCCGCACCATGTTGCGTCGGTGCCAGAGCGCTCAGTAAGGCCACTGCGCATGCGCGGATTGGTGCGTCGCCACTGCGCATGCGCGGGTTGGTGCGTTGCCACTGCGCATGCGCGGGTTGGTGCGTTGCCACTGCGCATGCGCGGGTTGGTGCGTTGCCACTGCGCATGCGCGGGTTGGCGCCGCCCCCAGTGCGCACCAGGAAGTGAGGCTGGAGCAGCGTGAACCGCTCCAGCGCCGTTCTGGCACCCTATGGGGGACAGAATCGCTAGTGCCCATGCCCGTTTTGCGCCGTCGTGAAATGTGACAGCGTTCACGACGGCGCAGACACTCTGTCCCACGGTCGGAGAATCGCGCCCATATTCATTGGAGTTTAGAAGACTGAGAGGGGATCTCATCGAAACTTAACAAAATTCTAACAGAATTAGACAGGATAGATTCAGAAAGAATGTTCCTGATGGTGGGGAAGTCCAGAATTAGGCGTCATAATTTGAGGATAAGGGGTGAACCTTTTAGGACTGAAGTGAGGAGAAATTTCTTCACCCAGAGAGTGGTGAATCTGTGGAATTCGCTACCACAGAATGTAGCTGAGGCCGAAACATCGTGCAATTTAAAGAATGAATTAGATATGGCACTTGGGCTAAAAGGATCAAGGGATATGGGGCGCCGGGGTGGGGGGAAAGTGGTACTGTTGCTGGACTAATAATGCAGAGAGCCAGGATGACGCTCTGGCTTCAAATCCCACCAGGGCAGAGGGTTAAATTTGACTATTCAATAAAGATCATGGAACAATTGTTACAGCCCATCTGGTTCACTAATATCCTTTCTGGGGGGTCGTCCTTACCTGCTCTGGCCTCTGTGTGATTCCAGGCCCACAGCAATGTGGTTAATTGTTAACTGTCCCCTTGAAATGGGCCAGCAACGCAATTAGGGATGGGCAGCAAATGCTGGGCGTGGCGATGCCAAAGTCCCGTGAATTGATTTTTTAAAAAAACCCAGTGGCCTGTTATTGTCAGAGCTTTGCAGGAATCCGGCGAAGTCAGCTTTCCCAGTGGAAAATCTGAATCCACCCTGGGCCTCTCCCTGTGTGAGACGTATAAAGATGAGGACACAGGTGCCCAGTTGATGTGTCAATAGTGGCTTCACTCGAAACACTCAACCTCGCCAACAACTATTCAAACAATGCCCAATCTAAACCCAGCCCCAAGCATCGTATGGAGACAAGAACAATCAATGGGGTTTAGAAATGAATGCATGGAGCACAAAAGCCTAGTTTATCATTCTAAAGCTATATGAAAGAATTCAACACCAATGTCACGAGGAAACATTTGGAATTCTCACCTCCAAACGGAGATTGATCCAATTGTTCACTTTCATAGAATCATAGATCCCTACAGTGCAGAAGGAGACCATTTGGCCCATCAAGTCTGCACCGACCCTCTGAAAGAGCACTCTGCCTAGGCCCATTCCCCGCCCACCCCGGTACATCCTCGGAAACAAGCCTGCGCACTGCTGGACACAAAGGGGCAATTTAACACTGCCAATCCACCTAACCTGCAAATCTCTGAACACAAAGAGACGATTTAGCGTGGCCAATCCACCTAACTTGCACGTCTTTGGACGTGTGAGGAAACCAGAGCACCCGGAGGAAACCCACGCAGACACGGGGGGAACGTGCAAACTCCACACAGTCACCCAAAGCCGGAATCGAATCCGGGTCCCTGGATCTGTGAGGCAGCAGTGCTAACCACTGTGCCACCATGCCGCCCGATCTGTGAGATTGAGAGATTGTTGTTATCTAAGGATATTAAAGGATATGGGGTGAAGGTGGGTAAAGGGGGAGAGGTCACAGATCAGCTGGGATCTCATTCAGTGGAGTAACAGCCTCGAGGGGATGAATGGGCCTCCACCTGTTCCAGTGTAACAGGCCTGAGAGGGGCTGAATGGGCTCCTCCTGTTCCTGTGTAACAGGCCCGAGGGGGCTGAATGGGATCCTCCGTTCCATTGTAACAGGCCTGAGAGGGGCTGAATGGGCTCCTCCTGTTCCTGTGTAACAGGCTCATTGGGCTGAATGGGATCCTCCTGTTCCAGTTTAACAGGCCTGAAAGTAGCTGAATGGGCTCCTCCTGTTCCTGCGTAATAGGCCTGAGAGGGGCTGAATGGACCTCCTCCTGTTCCAATATAACAGGCCTGAGAGGGGCTGAATGGGATCCTCCTGTTCCTGTGTAAAAGGCCTGAGGGGGGGCTGAATAGGATCCTCCGTTCCATTGTAACAGGCCTGAGAGGGGCTGAATGGGCTCCCCCTGTTCCTGTGTAACAGGCTCAACGGGCTGAATGGGATCCTCCTGTTCCAGTTTAACAGGCCTGAAAGTAGCTGAATGGGCTCCTCCTGTTCCTGCGTAATAGGCCTGAGAGGGGCTGAATGGGCCACCTCCTGTTCCAATATAACAGGCCTTAGAGGGGCTGAATGGCCTCCTCCTGTTCCAGTATAGCAGGCCTGAGAGGAGCTGAATGAGCCTCCTCCTGTTCCAATATAACAGGCCTGAGAGGGGCTGAATGGGCTCATCCTGTTCCTGTGCAACAGGCCTGAGAGGGGCTGAATGGGCTCATCCTGTTCCTGTGCAACAGGCCTGAGAGAGGCTGGATGGGCTCATCCTGTTCCTGTGCAACAGGCCTGAGAGAGGCTGAATGGGCTCCTCTTGTCCCTGTGTAATAGGCTGAATGGCTGAATGGGATCCTCCTGTTCCAGTGCAACAGGCCTGAGAGAGGCTGAATGGGCTCATCCTGTTCCTGTGCAACAGGCCTGAGAGAGGCTGGATGGGCTCATCCTGTTCCTGTGCAACAGTCCTGAGAGAGGCTGAATGGGCTCCTCTTGTCCCTGTGTAATAGGCTGAATGGCTGAATGGGATCCTCCTGTTCCAGTGTAACAGGCCTGAGAGGGGCTGACTGGGCTCTTCCTGTTCCTGTGTGATAGGCCTTTGAGGGGCTGAATGGACCTCCTCCTGTTCCAATATAACAGTCCTGAGAGGGGCTGAATGGGCTCCTTCGGTTCTGTGTAACAGGCCTACGAGTGGCTGAATGGGCTCCTCCTGTTCCAGTGTAACAGGCCTGAGAGAGGCTGAATGGGCTCCTCCTGTTCCTGTGCAACAGGCCTGAGAGAGGCTGAATGGGCCTCTTCCTGTTCCAGTGCAACAGGCCTGAGAGAGGCTGAATGGGCCTCCTCCTGTTCCAATATAACAGTCCTGAGAGGGGCTGAATGGGCTCCTTCGGTTCTGTGTAACAGGCCTACGAGTGGCTGAATGGGCTCCTCCTGTTTCTGTGTAACAGGCTCAATGGGCTGAATGGGCTCCTCCTGTTCCAGTGTAACAGTCCTGAGAGGGGCTGAATGGGCTCATCCTGTTCCTGTGCAACAGGCCTGAGAGAGGCTGAATGGGCCTCCTCCTGTTCCAGTGCAACAGGCCTGAGAGAGGCTGAATGGGCCTCCTCCTGTTCCTGTGCAACAGGCCTGAGAGAGGCTGAATGGGCTCCTCTTATTCCTGTGCAACAGGCCTGAGAGAGGCTGAATGGGCCTCCTCCTGTTCCTGTGCAACAGGCCTGAGAGAGGCTGAATGGGCCCCTCCTGTTCCTGTGCAACAGGCCTGAGAGAGGCTGGATGGGCTCCTCTTATTCCTGTGTAACAGGCCTGAGAGAGGCTGAATGGGCCCCTCCTGTTCCTGTGCAACAGGCCGGAGAGAGGCTGAATGGGCCCCTCCTGTTCCTGTGCAACAGGCCTGAGAGAGGCTGGATGGGCTCCTCTTATTCCTGTGTAACAGGCCTGAGAGAGGCTGAATGGGCCCCTCCTGTTCCTGTGCAACAGGCCGGAGAGAGGCTGAATGGGCCCCTCCTGTTCCTGTGCAACAGGCCGGAGAGAGGCTGAATGGGCCCCTCCTGTTCCTGTGCAACAGGCCTGAGAGAGGCTGGATGGGCTCCTCCTGTTCCAGTTCTTATTCTGTTGTCACTGTTGAGTTTTTGTTCTCTAATTTTCTTGCAACTCACGTTCTTTTTTATGAATGGAGTCATTGGAATTTCCCCATTGGCTTTTGAAACATCATCTGACCATCATTTCACCAAAAACAGATGTGATGCAGTAAAATGTCAAAGGAAACATCTGGTGTCATTCATAATTACATGTTAATAGAAAATTACTTTACATAATCCACTCTCTAAACCATTTGCTATAATTATATATTGAGATGCAAAACATTTAACATTAGTAACAACATAATTAGTATGCAACAACCTGGTAAGCATTGTGGAGATATTGGATCGTTGGTGGTTATTTGTTTGGAGGTTGAAGGCAGGTTTATTTATTTATTCTTTCATGGATTGCGGGCATTGCTGGTTGGGACGGCAATAGTTCCCCTCCTTGATTGCCCCTTGAACTCAGTGTCTCGTTCGGCCATTTCAGAGCCCTTTTTAAGAGTCACTCATGTTGCTGTGGGCCTGTAGTCATATGTAGGCCAGACCAGGTAAGGGTGGCAAATGTCCTTCCCTAAAGGAACGTTAATGAACCAGGTGGGTTTCTACAACAATCGATCTTGTCGTCACTATGACTGAATCTGGCTTTGCATTCCAGATTTTGCTGAATAATTGTGGGATTTGAACTCATGTCCCGAGAGTATTAGCCTGGCCACTGGATTACTAACTCAGTGACATTACCAGTACACCACCGACCACCTCTCCCCTGTGGTGTGTCGCACCGCAAACGTGGATCAACTTGCGTTACAGACAAAACCCACAAGTTATCATCCAGCAATTTATTTTATCACGCAGGTATTAAAACACCACTACAAAGGGGAGCAAAAGCTCTATTACACAAGTATCAAAATCTATTCCACAAAAGATATCAATTCTCACGGCTTGGACCATATACCACGTGTTAAGAGGTGAAGTGATCAATTTCCCTCTTGGTGGATTCCTATGTCCTCTCTGATCCAGGGCTCTGCTTCTTACAATGGTTATTCCCGCAGGTTATTACTCTAGACATTCCTTCTCACTGGCACTGACCATGCCTGCAGTCATGTACCCACAGATCAAGCACTAATCAATCACTGTCCTTTAGTCACAAATGGTCAGGAAACCGTGGGCGCGATCCTCCGCTCCTGCCCACGCCGTCGTGAACTGTTGCTCCTTTTAACCTTAGTCTATTTGCTCTGATTACGTCACCTTTGCTCATGAGTCGCAAGGTATCTTTATGATACCGCCACGTGGTTCAAGTTCAGGTTATGATTAATAATACAGCACACCGCTTAGTAAGGATTAAAACAACGGTCATTTATTATATACAACAAGCAATATTAATACACTAATACTACTATCTATATAATAAACCGATCACTACTGGCCAATACTTAACTTAGGAAGAGCCCACCAGGTCAGGGAAACAAATGGCTTGTCCAATCAGATCTGGCCCGCGGGATTCAAAAGGCTGCTACAGGTCGGTGGCTAGGTGTCTCTACCGGATAGCGATCGCTGGATTCAAACTTACTGTTGCCGGTTGCTGTTCTTGCGAAGGTCTCGAGCAGGCGAAGTGGAGAGAGAGAGAGATCTGAACTTGGACCCTCACTTTTATAGGGCCCAGGGGCTTCCCGCCTCCCGGGGCGGCCCTTGACCCTGAGTCCCAAGTGATTGGATCTGTCCCCAATCTCTGGGGTCGATGTGTCCAATGGTGAGGCGATTCCTCCCACATGGCCACTTCTCTGACCCTAGCTATGCACAAAAATTTACCTAAACAATTCTTGAGGGCGCTATGTTAGGCAGGGGCATGTATCTATCAAAAAATGAACTGGGAACCTGTAATTTTACCTAAACAATTTTTCAAGCATTATACAATCTTATCTCTCTAAACATACAATAACAATCACAACATTTAATATATTCTTTCCTGGCTTGGCAGTCAAGCTCAGGATCATACATTTCCATACATTTTCTTTTTATTTACAGGAAAAACCGCCAGTGCATGTTTTATTATTCATATGTCGCGGGGGTCTGGGGTCTGGTCATAGCCGAATATCGGGGATTGGATCCGATAGACCGGGGTTCGAGCGCGGTACGCTCTCCTTTTCCACTTGCGGAGGCGCATGGTCTGTACTGCAGAACCGAGTATAGCCAATGCCAACAGTGCCTCAATGATGTACGATAAGGAGTACCAAGTTATGAACTTGGCACACCAGGATAATGCAGCGTGGCTGGTGACTGGGCCCTCGGTACCACTGAGCCGTGAAGTGTTAATAGTAAAGGGGTTTGGAGTGATGGGGTCCGCGTTCCCGCGCAACCAAAAGTCCAGAACGAACATGTTGAGCACGAAGAAAGGAGTCCTCATTGCTGTCTTCTTTCTTTCCTTTTCCTGTGTTCGCTGGTTTTCTCCGGACTTGGAGCTTCTGGAATTCTGTAAGACAAGCGTAGTGTGTGTAAATACTTCGGTTTAATATCTGGTAGGTTAGTGTGTCTGTCCTTCTTGGGGCCAATTAAACCCTTATAGTTGGTCACAGTATGTGACTCTCCCCCCATTTCTTTTTCAAAACAAATGTTTGGACACGGCACACTTCCCAATGGTGGACCAGTGCTAAGTTTATCATCCAAATGCTCTAGGATGTAAATAGCATGTGGCAGCAACCCAAAGGTTGCCTAAATAAAATAAAACTGTTTTTGAAAGAAAAGTTAGAATGAGGTGCGTGTGGGCCGCGACGGGTAAAATTTGGGTGGAGTCCCCGGGTAGGACGGCTACCAATACCGTATCTTCCCTACCCGAGCGTTTTTGACCAACGGGGGGGGGTCCCCAGGCAGGGCAGGTCTCACGCCGTTTCTCCACTGCCTGAGCGACCAAAGAACGGACAAAAATGTAGTCATCATGGTGGGGTTACTGTTCTGATTCTACCATCAAATCAGAAGAGTAGTTACGATCGGGTGTCTGAGGCAAGTCCTCAGAGGTATCAACCTAATGGGCATGTGGCGGTGGTGGGTGTCTGTGGGAAAAGTTAAAAGTTCAGGTGAATGGGTGTGGGGCGGTGAGAAAATTCTCCTGTAGGACGAACAACATTTAACTAACAGACAACATAAAACATTCTGCAGGTTCCATCAGAATACGGGACATCGTAAATCACATTTGGGCTGGGGTGTAATTAACATATGGAGGGAGTGCAGCGTGACCAAAGAAGAAAGGAAGGAGGAGTGAAACAAAAATGAAGTGGCCTTGCTGAGGTAACGCTGCCATGAGAAGTGGTGGGTAAGCGCTCACAGTTTGCATGGGGCAGCTGGGACCTTGTAGCTGCTGTGGGTGGTGTTCTCTTTCATATCTGGGGGCTAGTCTAGCTGGTGGGGGTCTCCTGCAATCTCGGGCGAAGTGTCCCAGCTGCTCACAGTTGTAACATGACCCCTGAGGCACATAAGGTGGAGCAGGCTCTCTGGTGCATTGTTCCCTTGGGTGTGGTTCCCTGGGTGGGGGGTCGGGGCTGTTGGTTTATCATAGAATTTACAGTGCAGAAGGAAGCCATTCGGCCCATCAAGTCTGCACTGGCTCATGGAAAGAGCACCCTACCCGAGGTCAACACCTCTACCCTATCCCCATAACCCAGTTACCCCACCCAACACTAAGGGCAATTTTGGACACTAAAGGCAATTTATCATGGTCAATCCACCTAACCTGCACATCTTTGGACTGTGGGAGGAAACCGGAGCACCCGGAGGAAACCCACGCAGACACGGGGAGGATGTGCAGACTCCGCACAGACAGTGACCCAAGCCGGAATCGAACCTGGGACCCTAGAGCTGTGAAGCAATTGTGCTATCCACAATGCTACCGTGCTGCCCCCTTTCTTTGCTGGTTCGGGGGGGCTTGACATTCTCGTGTGTAATGTCCTAATTGTCCGCAATTGTAACATTCCGGTGGTTTCTGTGGGGGGCTTTTCCTTCCTTCGATTACCCATGCGGGGCTCTGGTGCGTTTTAACTGGATGCATGTCTGCCTGCTCTTCCTCGGGTTCCCTAACTGTGGGTTTGTCTCCTTCTGCCTGCTGTTCCTCAGGATTTTTAACTGTGGGTTTACTTTGTACAGACTGCTCCCAGGCGCGGGACAATCTTTTTAAAACCCATTTCTCATTGTGGGCTTCCTCTGAGGGGTCATAATTTGTACAGGCTTTTTGTCCTGCCTCTGTGGCATGGGAGATAAGGGTGCGGGTCCATTTGGCCATATTGTCTGCGGACAAATGGGCGCGGTCTACATTTCCGAAAACGGCTTCGAAGTGAATCCACAAGCGTCCTGCGAACGCTGTGGGGTGTTCAGACTTTTTCTGTCTGCACTTATTTAGACCGTCTACGGGGTCGCCCCAGTTGTACCCGATCGCATCCAGGATGGCGGCCTGCATTTCTGCAAGGGTGCCTCCTCCTACATTCTGTGGGTCGGGAAGGGCTGCTGCGACCGATGGGTCTAAGCTGAGGACCGTGAGCTTTACCTGCTCTTTCTCATCCAGGCCGTACATGGTCGCCTGGTGTTTGACGGTGGCAAAGAAATGGTGTGGGTCTGAAGCGGGGAGGAACGGTGTGATTTTGGCACACGCGTCCTGTAATTGGGTCACTGTGAGGGGGGTGGAATATAAGACTTCCGCCTCGTCTGCTGTGGCGGTGCGATGGGTGGTTACAGGGTTCATGGGAGCCTGTATTATCTGTTGTGTGGGGGTGCTTTCCTCCTTTGGGGTTTTCCCTGCGCACATGCTCCCTGAACATATCTCTGCGCTATCTCTTGCAATTCTTCCCAATCAGGGCCGTCTTCCTGGTCTAAACTTTCCCCAAAGGATTCTTGAAATCCCTTTTGGACAGAAATCAGTGCTTTCAAGTCTGCAATCTGCTTCCGGCACTTTGCATGGTCCAAAGTACTCTGCCTTTGTTCCGTGGTTGTGGCGTGGAGCGCTCTCAAGGCTGCCTTGAGATCACTGCATTGTTTCTGGAGCGTCTCTAACTGGTTTTCTGTTTCTTTCTTTACCAGGACTGCACGCTGCAGGTCCTGATAAGCCTTTTCATATTGTGACTGGAAACTGCTCAAGTGCGCCAGACAAGATTGGTGACCCTGTTTGGCGTCAGCCACCTCTTCGTCCTTTGCTGCTAATTTCCCTTTTAACTCCAGGTTCTCTTTCTCAATTTCGCATACATCGATTTTACTCATACGATGTATGCCTTCTATTTCCTTGCGGAGAGTCCTGACAACCTCCTCTGTGCCTCGCAATTGTGCCAGACAGGACACAATTTCCATCGGCTTGCGCGCTTTTGCTAAACTCTTCTTGTGGATCTTACTGCCTATGCCCTATACTTCCAGGACCTGAGTCGTCGTTATTGCAGAAATCCTTGCACACGGGCCATCCTTTGCCCTGCAGAATTTTGCGGATTTCCACTTCCCAAATGGGACACTGTCCCGCTCCTACGCTGCTGACTGGTGCGACAGCAAAATCTTCGGGGTTCATGAGGCGCTGCATCGCTTGCATTGCCTGCATGGCTCTCTCTTATCTGCTCGTTACGTTCGAATTTGGAACAGGGGGCTAAGGTGGTGTGGTAGATGCGGGTACGGCTTGCGCTAATTTCCGAAATACCTACTGCCGACAGTTTTGACGCAACAAAAAATCTATCAGTTTTGCCTTATAACCCTGTTAGTTACGCATGCATATACACACTTCCGAATGTGAATTATTAACCAGAACCGCTTGAACACTTGTGTTTTTTTTTTTGTTTCCGATTGGATTCTAATTCAAAATGTTGGGGTTCTCCCGGAGTGGTTTTCCACTTCTATGTCGGGTCCCGTCAGGATGTCGCCAATTATGTTGCTCCTTTTAACCTTAGTCTATTTGCTCTGATTACGTCACCTTTGCTCATGAGTCGCCAGGTATCTTTATGATACCGCCATGTGGTTCAAGTTCAGGTTATGATTAATAATACAGCACACCGCTTAGTAAGGATTAAAACAACGGTCATTTATTATATTCAACAAGCAATATTAATACCCTAATACTACTTTCTATATAATAAACCTATCACTACTGGCCAATACTTAACTTAGGAAGAGCCCACCAGGTCAGGGAAACGAATGGCTTGTCCAATCAAATCTGGCCCGCGGGATTCAAAAGGCTGCTACAGGTCGGTGGCTAGGTGTCTCTACCGGATAGCGATCGCTGGATTCAAACTTACTGTTGCCGGTTGCTGTTTTTGCGAAGGTCTCGAGCAGGCGAAGTGGAGAGAGAGAGAGATCTGAACTTGGACCCTCACTTTTATAGGGCCCAGGGGCTTCCCGCCTCCCGGGGCGGCCCTTGACCCTGAGTCCCAAGTGATTGGATCTGTCTCCAATCTCTGGGGTCGATGTGTCCAATGGTGAGGCGATTCCTCGATTGGGGGGTGGTCGCTCACCTATCTTTGTTTTGGCCACTGCAGGCGCCGACAGGTCTGGCCCGGTATTCAATTGCTAATATGTTGCAATTGTTCCCGGGGATAGCCGATTTAGCTGTGGATGTCTGAGTAGATGGGCTGCAAACAGTCCTGAATGCAACTGCGAATACCTGGGCTGATGGGCTGTTGATAGCCCTGAGTATCGATCTGGGCTAACTTCCCAGAGCCGAAGCTGCAAACCTGTCTGCAGCTGCCTGCTTGTGTCTTCTTGGCTGCTTTTCCCAGCAGTCTTTCGGGTTAGCCGTTTTAAACTGGGTTTTGGCCAGATTAATCGGAACGCAGCCATTTTACGTGGCTACAGAACGCCGTCAAGGTTCACGACGGCACGAAACGGCCCCGATCTCGACCAATTCAGGGCCCGAAAATGGGCTAGGAATGGGGCCGCGAGAAACCCGGAGGGCGTGTCGCTAAAGCAGCATCGTCAGCGCGCGGCAGGCATTGGCGCCGCATAAAAGTGGCACCGTGTCATCCGCCGCATAACTAGCGTCACCCGCGCATGCGTGGTTGCCGTCCTCTCCGAGGCCGCCCCGCAAGAAGATGTCGGATGAATCATGCGGGGCGCGGAGGAAAGGAGGTCCGCCTTCAGAGAGGCCGGCCCGCCGATCGGTGGGCACCGATCGCGGGCCAGCCCCCTTTTGAGTGCAACCCCGGTGAAAGAACCCCCCTCGCCACCCCACAGGCCGCCCCCCCAGCGTTCCTGCGCTGTTCCTGCCGGCAGCGACCAGGTGTGGATAGCGCCGGCGGGAAGCCGTCGTTTTGGCAGGTCGCTCGGCCCATCCGTGCCGGGGAATAGCGGGTGTAGCAGAGAATCGCCATTTTGGGCGTCCCGGGCGATTCTCCGGCCTGCGCCGCGCAGAACTCGACGGGGCCGTTCCTGCCGTTTGGCTGCATCGTGGGAGGGCATCGGACCAGCATCGCGGGGAAATATGGGGCGCCAGGCGATTCTTCAAACCGGCGCGGGGGCAGAGAATCGCGCCCCGTGTCTCTCTCAGGGGCCATGTTTTTCTCAGGAGCACGACACAGGGGGTTGTGTTCAATTACTGTCTGTTCAAGGCATAGCAGAAGTCACTGTCCAGTCAGCTCCTGTTCTTCACTGCATACCCACTCCCCCAACTCGCAGCCTTGCTGCTCCCACAGGCCTTAGCTTGCTACAGACTTGGCTCTTTTAAAAAACATCTTTTTATTGGCATTTTCACCATTATGTACATTGACGTTCGTGTTTATTTATTGTACAGTGCAACGTAAAAAGGCTTTATCTTACTTTAATTTGTATACAGATTGCTGCCGTCTAGTTCGGCGTGGCCTCTCCCCCACTAGCCCCCCTTTCTCCACCCCCCCTTGCTATCCTCCCTGGTCAATAGGTTTTTTTGGGGGTGCATAAGTGGGGGGGGGCAGGTTCCCCCCCTCCCCCGTGTTGTCCCTCTTTGCCCGTCTCAGACTCTCTGCCCCCTTTTCCCCCCATCCCCCTGGGTTGTGCGTCCCTGGCTTGGCTCCTTGTCTTTTGTTTTTTTTTTACCTCTCTACTCCTTCGAGTTCCCCCTCTACTGGCTGTTGCTGGCCTCAAACAGGTTTTGGAACAGGTCAGTGTGCTCTGTGCACCACTTTGAGCTGCATGAGGCTGAACCTTGCGCAGGAGGAGGTGGAGTTGGCCCTGCTCAGTGCTTCGCTCCAGAGTCCCCACCCCACTTCTGCCCCCAGTCCGTCCTCACATTTCCGTCTAGTCTCGTCCAGTGGTGTTCAGGCTCTGTCCAGTAGCTGTCTGTATATTTTCCCACAGAGTTCCCCCTCCTTACTGTCTGTGGTCATCAGGTCCTCTAATAGTGAGGTCTCCGGGGCCCTGCGGTATCCGACAGTCTCTTTGCGGAGAAAATGTTTCATTCGTAAGTGTCTCACTTCCTGTCCTGTCGACAATTCCCATTCCTCCGTCAGTTCGTTCAGCGTCGCTAGTCTGTGCCCGACATAAAAGTCCCTAACTGTCAGCGTTCCCCCGTTTTATCTCCACTTTTTAAACGTTGCGTCCAGCATGGCTGGTGGGGATCTGTGGTTACCGCAGCTGGGGGCCATGGGGGACATCCCGGTCAGCCCGAAATGTTGTCTTAGCTGGTCCCACGTTTTCAGTGTGGCCATTAGCACGGGGCTCGATGTGTATTTCGCCGAGGGGGATGGGAGTGCTGCTGTGGGCAGGGCCCAGGGGCCGTTCCCTTGCAGGAGGCCTCCTTCACCTGTACCCACTCCGAGTTGGGCTAGAGTTCGCTCTTTTAACCATCAGCGGCGCGATTCTCCCAGCACCGCGCCGGGCCGGACAATCGCCGCAACTGCGCCACGCCGCCCCGACTCCGGCGTGCGATTCTGCGAGGTGCGGAGAATCGGCGCGTTTGGGGCGGCGCCGGTTGCGGGCCGCTGTCCGCGGCCGGGCGCCGGTTCTCCAGCCCGGAGGGGCCTAGCGGCCGCACGGAGACGGCAGAGTCCCGCCGGTGCCGTTCACTCCTGGTCGCTGCCGGCGGGAACTCTGCACGAAGGGTCGGGGGGGCAGCCTGTGGGGCAGGAAAAGCAATCCTTCACCAGGGGGGGGGGACCTCCGATGGGGTCTGGCCCGCGATCGGGGCCAACCGATCAGCGGGCCGGCCACTTTCCCCCTCCCCTCCCCGTGCCCACGCCATGTTGCGTCGGGGCCGGCGCGCTGAAGAGGTCCCCCGCGCATGCGCGGGTTAGCGCGGCCCAACTGCGCATGCGCGGGTTAGCGCGGCCCAACTGCACATGCGCGGGTTAGCGCGGCCCAACTGCGCATGCGCGGGTTAGCGCGGCCCAACTGCGCATGCGCGGGTTAGCGCGGCCCAACTGCGCATACGTGGGTTGGCGCAGCGCCCATTTGGCGCCGGGAAGGGAGGCTGGAACGGCGTGAACCGCTGCAGTGGGGGGGGGGGGCAGAATCGGTAGTCCCCGCGCCCGCTTCGCGCCGTCGTGCAACGTGACGGCGCAAACACTCTGTCTCCATTTCGGAGAATCGCGTCCCAGGTTTTGCTGGTGCCTTCACTTTGATGGTGTAAACACCCACAAGGCTACAGTCTCCCCTTTGATTCATTGAGTGCCAGTGAATTGGACTATAATTATATCCACCTACTTTCCAAGTTAGCATTCAACTCCAAACCGTGTCACAATTTCAGTCTCATTTTAACATTTATTTTCTTACCAACATATCAAAATCAAAATTACCACAATAATCACAATATCCACGAGTGTATTTGTTCATTTATGGCCTGATTCCAATATCGACCCACCAGCTAGTTTCTTCCATGGTTTCAGTTTCTTTCCTGGTGTCCCAAGCTCGCTGGCTAACACCTACATATGTCCGATGGGCTTCAGTTAATTTCTGATGATTCCATTGCACGTTTCCTTGGAGAAATGTGATATTGGTACACGTAATTGTTGTAATTTGGGGCTTGACGCAAAAGATGGGAAGATTGATAGTGCCTCCTACACTTCCCCAGTCCCCATCCGAAATCAGGGGCGCGATTCTCTGCTCCCGCGACTAAGTGCCCACGCCGTCGTGAACGCCGTCGAGTTTCACGACGGCGCGAAACTGCCCCGATCGCGATCGATTCAAGGCACGAAAATGGGCTAGGAGCGGGGCCGCGAGGAACTCGGGGGGCGTGTTGTGAAAGCAACGTCATTAGTGCGCACCGGGCATTGGCGCCGCGTAAAAGCGGCGCCACGTAAATGACGTGGCCGGCGCCGCGTAACTGGCGTCACCCGTGCATGCGTGGTTGCCGTCCTCCCCGAGGCCGCCCCACAAGAAGATGTCGGATGGATCTTGCGGGGCGCGGAGGAAAGGAGGTCCTCCTTCAGAGAGGCCGGCCTGCCGATCGGTGGGCACCGATCACGGGCCAGACCCCACTTGAGGCTCCCCCCGGTGCAGGAACCCCCCCCCCACAGGCCGTCCCCCCAGCTTTCCCGCCGGCAGCGACCAGGTGTGGACGGCACCGGTGGGAACCCGTCGTATTGGGCAGGTCGCTCGGCCCATCCGGGCCTGGGAATAATGGGGATAGCGGAGAATCGCCATTTTGGGTGTCTTGGGCGATTCTCCGGCCTGCGCCGCGCAGAACACGACGGGGCCTTTCTCGCCGCTTGGGTGAATCGCGGGAGGGTGTCGGACCGGCGTCGCGGGGAAAAATGGCACGCCAGGGGATTCTCCCAACCGGCACGGGAGCGGAGAATCGCGCCCAGAGCTCTCTCATAGCTTAGCCCTGCCCCCGTGTTGGGATCTTAATCCAATTATTAATCCCCGCTCAGTTATGCACATTTATACATGAGATCCCAATATCTTGTCAGTCACCATTCTCTTCTATGCCTACTCTTGTAAAATTAATAATAAAATATAATCTTTATTGTCACAAGTAGGCTTATATTAACACTGCAATGAAGTTACTGTGAATTCAATATTTTCCCTTTCAACATTCAGACATTCCACATGGTTCTAGGCTTTAACATGTTCTGTTTGTTTATTTAATGTCTTTGTCACAGCTCTCATTGTTAACCTAAATTTTCAACAGTCATAGCTCAAAATGCTTTTTATCTCCACGAGCACAAGCTATCCCTCCTTAAGGTTTAAATAACACAATACAGGTAAATGATTTTTATACCACCTCAGCAAGTTGCAGAGGAAACTCCTCCATTAACTTAACGTTCTTGACCATTCTTTTTTAAGCTCATGAATCCATAGAATCCCCACATTTGACCCATCGACTCTGCAAAGACCCTCCAAAAGAACATCCTACCGACGCCCACTGCAACCCTCCCCCCGCCCCCCCCCCCCCCCCCAAAACCTATCCCCTAACCACACATACTGATCATGACCAATCTCCCTAACCTGTACATCTTTGGACTGTGGTGTAGAGGGTGCCATCTCCGCTACTCCACTACTGGGCCGATATCTGGGGTTTGAATATCTGTGTGTGTCTCTCTCCAGCTGGCACTGAAACTTCAGAGGCCAGGGGATGTCGCACTGGGACACTTCCACTGAAGAGAGCACTGATTCAAGCCTGCCGTTTATTCCTGACCGACAGCCTGAGACTTATATCACACAGATCTCCAGACCCCTACCAATACCCAGGTGATTCTCTCTCTTGCCGGTGGTGCAACAGCCACCCGGTTCCTACTCCACTAGAGTAGCTTTCCCAAGAGAGAGAATAGGACACTGCTGTTTATTCCCTAACCAGCAGTCTGTCCTGAGTGAATCGCTCAAGATGACCCTCGATTCCTGAACCCGGAATTAAGGTGAGGAGTATTTTAACAATGACTTGGTCAGAGGTCGCTGGTGAAAGATTGAAGAATTTAAACGACTCCAATTGTCATCAAATCAAGGTTTATTGTAAAACCCAGGTCAAAATCATCAAACAGAAGAAACACAATACAATCTTATGCTCTAATATACACTATGTCTATTCAAAAGTAATCTAGCGGACACAACGAAAATTCTTATGCTTACACAGCTTTTAGCAATATCACAAGGCACAAAAACAAGTTCCCTTCCCCAAAGCCTCAACCACTATTAAAGTCAAGGGAGTTTCGTAAGCTGCTGCGGAGTACTTACGGTCACAGGCTGCAGAGGTCAAGTCAGGGGTGCAGAGGTCGAGTCACGAACGAAGAGACCCCCAATTGAAAACACAGCCCCTTTTATATTGCTTTACCTGGCTTTGTTCTGTGATCGGCCAGCCCCTTTTGCATTGAAAAGGTAAGTTTTAAAGTTCCCGCTGGTCCCGCCCCCTTTGAGCCGGTCAGAGCTGTCGAGATGGGAGTACCTCCCCTAGGTCCGCCTCCAGTCTGCCTTTCGAGATAACGAGGTTGAGCTCCCTTGAAGATTTTCAAAGACTTCCATCTGCTCCGGAGATGCTGCTATGTTGATGGGGTGTTGATTGGATTCTGCTCTGGTGGAGGCCAGGTCATTTACATTTGCATGGGGCTATGACCATCCCATTGTCCTGCTTGCATGCAAGCCTCCTGTGTATTCCCGTGCCCCTTTGTCTGTGTCTTGATGTTATCTTGTTGTCTGGCTCCTTCTTCCTTGTAGCTCCTAGGGGGGTGTTTGTAAATATTTATGTGCTTATGTCCCCACTCAGCTCAGCGGGCCAAGCCTGCTGGGAAAACTGGTTCTGTTCCCTTGGCTGGAAAGTCAGTTTACAGTCTCTGAGTTTCTCCAAAAGGGCCGAATTGCCCGAAAACCTTACAGTGGGAGGAAACCCACGCAGACATGGGGAGAACATACAAACTCAACACGGACAGTCACCCAAGGCCGGAATCCGCTGTGAGGCATCATATTCCGTTGCCCCAAATCTCCCCTCTCCCGCCTGAACAGGCAATTGCTTTAATGAACACCTCTATCATTTTATCACAGCTTATCTTTCTCCTCACTCAACCCAACTCAAAATACAACTACGTATTGTTCCGACCCCCTGGGCTAGTGCAGGGCCAATTCCAGCTCCACTTGACCTGGAGACACAACACAATTTAAATTAACTAATATTTTTTAGAAAAACACCCTGGCACTGGCTCCAGGTCACTGTCCGAGTGGCGTTTGCACATTCTCCCCGTGTCTGCGTGGGTCTCACCCCACAACCCAAAACAATGTGCAGGGTAAATGAATTGGCCATGCTAAATTGCCCCTTAATTGGAAAAAAAGAATTGAGTATCCTAAATTAATTTAAAAAACACCCGGAGTCTTTGACCCTTGGCTGCCCAATAACTACAATTAACAGTCACTGGTTTGTAAATTAAAACACAATTAAGTTTATTAATAGCTATAATTAAATATGCAGCAAATACAGCAGGTTAACTGTTATCCAATTCCTGACTCCCCCCATTTAAACTCATTCCACCCTCTATACACACACACACACGCACATCAGGGGCTGGTTTAGCACAGGGCTAAAGAGCTGGCTTTTAAAGCAGACCAAGGCAGGCCAGCAGCACGTTTCAATTCCCGTACCAGCCTCTCCGAACAGGGGCCGGAATGTGGCGACTAAGGGCTTTTCACAGTAACTTCATTTGAAGCCTACTCGTGACAATGAGCGATTTTCATTTCATTTTCATTTCAAACGACAGAAAAGCACAGAAGGGAGGAGAGGGGGGGGGGGGGGGGGGGGTGAAATAATAAGTAAAAGGGATAAAAGTCTTTGTTTCAGGTAGTTGTGTTATAGCTCAACACCTACCTTCAATTTAGGTTTTCAGTTTGAGGTTTTCACTGTCGATTCTTGCAGATTCTGTGTACAGCTATGCAGTTTTTCTGGAGAAAACAAGAGGGAGAGAGGGAGCAGCTTCTTTTCTCTAAGCGTCCAGAACTCCAACTCTCTTTACCCTAGTTCTCTAAAAAATCAGGCAATCACCGCCTGTAACCGAGCAGAATATGGCCTTTTGGCCAATTCATTGGCCACCAACCAACCAATCAAACCAAGACCCACTGACCTATCGGGTGCCCAAATTGTGCGTTCTGCTGTCCGAAGGCTGGCACAGTGTTTTTGTCTTAACTTTTGAATTCCTCTCTTGCCCTGCTCGACTTAAAGGTACTTGTCCATTAATCATCTGTGGATCAAAATGATAACAGCAGAAATAAAGAAAGGGGAAAATAGGGAATCAACAGGAAGGAGCCTGACAGTACACACGTTCAACACACACCTTTAAAACAACTAGAGAACCAGCCCTGACCACAGAAGGTTAACTAATACAATTCAATAACACAAACAAGGGAAAAAGCACATAGACACTGGGCTGGATTTTCTGGTTCCCCTAGCCGCATGTTTCTGCCGCTTGTCAAAGGGATTTCCCATTGAAGCCACCCCACGCTGCCGGGAAAAGCCGGAGTATTCTGGTCTCTGTAAGACACACGCACCAACTTACTCAAACGCAAGTTTCCCTTCTCAACTCTGCTGCCAGCAGCTGCAAAATAGCTTCTAACCTTACATTCGGTAAACCCAATCCTTTTCCCCGAAGGGTACATTGTGTTTTAAATGTGCATTCTAAATTGTTCATTTAGCTTTCACAAACATATCCACCAAATCTACCCCAGTCTGTAGCTCTGCCCCCACCAGCGTCTTTATTATCGCCCGGTCCCCAAAATCATACATCATACCCCTCTGGACTGAGAGCAGAGACTTTAACTTGTCTATCTCCCTCCGACACTTACTTCTGTTCATGAAGGTTGCGCCTGGAGCACCAATTTCCACACTGGCATCTTGTAAATCTCATTACACTCCAGCTTCAGGGCTTACATCTTTCCTGTCCCTGTGGAGAATTCCTGACTATCCCAATAACACTTGCTCAGTCTCAACAATCTCTCATCGCTTCAACCCCCCACCCCCCTGCTTTGACACAAAGGGTCCTTCCAGGAACGTTTTGTCACTGGGCCACCTTCCACAAGGTGGTTCGAATAGCCTTTCCCTACTTTAAACCTAGTCAACGACACGGGAAGTGACCGGGTGTGGGGTCCGACGGTTCCGCTTTCGGATGGCTGCGTGCAGGAGGTAGGGGGTCTCTTAACCAAACCTCATTATCAAACCTTCATGACCGTTTTCCCTCACTGTATCTGGTCCTGCCAAGGAGGCCTACTGAGCACCCCTCAAGGCTAACTATTGAGTTTACCCTTGTCCATTGACTAGTCTGCTTCTATTCTTGGTTCTATGGCTCCCAGACCCCTGCTTAGTCACTCCCAGAATTCCAGACCCAGTGTCCGGAATTCTTTAAGCTTCAGCAGGTCTAAATAGGTCTTAGCCAACCTTGTTGAATATCAGGCTCACGCCGGGACACCAAATTCTTGCACCTCAAACTTGGGTCAACTAGCATCAGGAACAAAACACTCAAACTCTCAAATTATTGTACAAAAATCTCCTTTATCGTACCTTACCAAGTTGTCACAAAAGTATCAAAACTCCACCATAAAGGGTCACAAAGCTCTATCGCACACAGTAACAAAACTTTGTTCTACAAAAGGTATCAAAACTCACGAGTTGGACCTAAATACCACCCGCTAAGTGGCAAAGTGAAAAGTTTCCCTCTTGGTGTATTTCAATGTCCAGTCTGAGTCCCGGACCCAGAGCGCTGCTTCTTACAGTGGTTGTTCATGCAGGTTATCGCTCCAGATGTTCCTTCATCTCTCATGCAGATCTTGCTGGCACTGACCATGCTATCAGTTAGGTACTCACAGGACAAGCACTACTCAATAACTGTCCTTCAGTCACAAATATTTAAGGAGTTGTGTCTCTCTCAGGGGTCATATTGCTCTCAGGAGCATGACACATGGGTTTCTGTTCAATCACCTTCTGTTCAAGGCATAGCAACAGCCACTGTCCAATTAGCTCCTCTGATTGTTTTCTTTTTTTCTAAAGATAATTTATTGAAGGTATATCCAAAAAATACAAAAACAGGAACAGTCAATAAAACAAAACAACACCCCCAAAATGTTTTAAAACAAATTAAAGTACCCCCTACCTCTAACTAGCCAATAGTTTCTGTACCTCATTACGTTTCCCTACTCTGACCGCCCCCGCCCCCCCGCCCCCCCCCCCCCCCCCCACTCCGCTGACGTTCTAATTCTTCTTGAAAATGTCGCTGAGCAGCTTCCATCTCATGAAGAACCCCTCATCCATTCCTCTAATGGTGAACTTGATTCTCTCCAAATGAAGAAACTCAGCAAGGTCCCTCACCCATGACCCGGTACTTGGTGGATCCGAGGATGCGAGTTCAGCAAAATTCTCCTTCAGAATAATAGGGAGGCGAAAGTAACCAACATCGGCCTCCTTCCCCACAAAAATACCTAGATCCTCAGAAACTACAAAAATAGCTTCCCATGGAGAACATAGAACATAGAACAGAGAAAATACAGCACAGAACAGGCCCTTCGGACAACGATGTTGTGCCGAACCTTTGTCCTAGATTAATCATAGATTATCATTGAATTTACAGCGCAGAAGGAGGCCATTCGGTCCCCTGAGTCTGCACCGGCTCTTGGAAAGAGCACCCTACCCAAACTCAACACCTCCACCCAACACCAAGGGCAATTTTGGACACTAAGGGCAATTTATCATGGCCAATCCACCTACCCTGCACATCTTTGGACTGTGGGAGGAAACCGGAGCACCCGGAGGAAACCCACGCAGACACGGGGAGGATGTGCAGACTCCGCACAGACAGTGACCCAAGCCGGAATCGAACCTGGGACCCTGGAGCTGTGAAGCAATTGTGCTATCCACAATGCTACCGTGCTGCCCTTAAGAACAAATAAATCTACACTATATCATTTTACCGTAATCCATGTACCTATCCAATAGCTGCTTGAAGGTCCCTAATGTTTCCGACTCAACTACTTCCACAGGCAGTGCATTCCATGCCCCCACTACTCTCTGAGTAAAGAACCTACCTCTGATATCCCTCCTATATCTTCCACCTTTCACCTTAAATTTATGTCCCCTTGTAATGGTTTGTTCCACCCGGGGAAAAAGTCTCTGACGGTCTACTCTATCTATTCCCCTGATCATCTTATAAACCTCTATCAAGTCGCCCCTCATCCTTCTCCGTTCTAATGAGAAAAGGCCTAGCACCCTCAACCTTTCCTCGTAAGACCTACTCTCCATTCCAGGTAACATCCTGGTAAATCTTCTTTGCACCTTTTCCAAAGCTTCCACATCCTTCCTAAAATGAGGTGACCAGAACTGTACACAGTACTCCAAATGTGGCCTGACCAAAGTTTTGTACAGCTGCATCATCACCTCACGGCTCTTAAATTCAATCCCTCTGTGAATGAACGCGAGCACACCATAGGCCTTCTTCACAGCTCTATCCACTTGAGTGGCAACTTTCAAAGATGTATGAACATAGACCCCAAGATCTCTCTGCTCCTCCACATTGTCAAGAACTCTACCGTTAACCCTGTATTCCGCATTCATATTTGTCCTTCCAAAATGGACAACCTCACACTTTTCAGGGTTAAACTCCATCTGCCACTTCTCAGCCCAGCTCTGCATCCTATCTATGTCTCTTTGCAGCCGACAACAGCCCTCCTTACTATCCACAACTCCACCAATCTTCGTATCGTCTGCAAATTTACTGACCCACCCTTCAACTCCCTCATCCAAGTCATTAATGAAAATCACAAACAGCAGAGGGCCCAGAACTGATCCCTCCGGTATGCCACTGGTAACTCCTCCACACCCTCTGTGACACCGTGACCCACTCCTCCACACCCTCTGTGACACCGTGGCCCACTCCTCCACACCCTCTGTGACACCGTGGCCCACTCCTCCACACCCTCTGTGACACCGTGACCCACTTCTTCATCACCCCCAGCACCTCACCCTCTTCCCACGGCATCTTCCCCATGTACCGCCTGCTCCTTTAGCTCCCCACTGTCCAAAGCCCCAAACATTGTTCTCAGGTTGAGCAGTGATTCACTTCTATTTCCTTCAACTTGGTCTATTGTACTCGCTGCTCCCAATGTGGTCTCATCTACACCGGGGAGATGAACGTGGGCTGAGTGACCGCTTTGCGGAACACCTTTGCCCAGCCCGCAAGCACGACCCCAACTTTCTTGTCACGCAACATTTTAACTCAGCACCTCGCTCTCATGCTCACATAACTCCATAAGACACAGGGGCAGAATTAGGCCACTCGGCCCATCGAGTCAACTCCGCCATTCAATCATGGCTGATAATTTCTCACCCTATTCTCCTGCCACATGTCCATCCTTGGCCAGCTGAAATGCTCTAGTGCAGCCCAACGCAAGCTGAAGGAACAGCGCCTTATCTTTCGATTTGGCACGTTGCAGCCCTCAGGACTCAACATTGAGTTTAACAATATTAGACTGTGAACTTTTTCCATGAGGCAGTGTGGTCCCTTTAAGAGGTGCGCCCTCACAGTCCATGTGACCAGCTTGGGGCCTATCACGTGGGAGCGCGGGAACCCCGACAAATGGAGACAAAGCACGGGGCCCGTGGAGCGGGCTTCTGGTCAGAGTGAACCGAGAGAGCGAGAGTCTTAACACCTGTATAGAGACCATGGGCGAAATTCTCCTACCCGCCCCGCCACATTTCTGCCCCGACCCGCTGGCGGGATGCTCCGTTACACTGGCCGGTCAATGGGGTTTCCCATTGTGGGGCAGCCCACGCCGTCGGGAAACCCCCGGGCGCCGGCAAAACGGAGACTCCCGCCGGCGGAGAATGACGCCCCATGTGCCTGTATATAAGTTACATTTGTTAGTTGCTGATAAAATCTCTTTTCCTCCTTACTGATGTCTACCTGGTGCGGCCTCGAGCCACCACACTCCTCCACCATTGTTTTTCTGTTTTATTTGTTTGTCACTTCAGTTTTGCTTTCATTGAGTGCTGACCTCTGTTCTTCTATTAGCACATTTGGCTATCTCACCTTTCTGCCACTTTCAGCACCTTCTTTCGTCCTTAATGCTACTATTAAAACTCCTTTTGGTTCCATCCATGATATATTTGTCAATCTCTCCTTAGCTCCCACCTGATCTTCCATCCTGCCCCTCTCCAACGATATAATTTGTCACGTTTCTACCCCTCTGTAGAAATCTGTAAATGATGGGATCTTAACCTGTCGAACTACGCCAAGTTTGGGGGAAGCTTAGTTGATGAATCAAAGTCCTGGCGCAATACGACAAGTTGTAAGATTTGTAATATTTGTGGACTATACCAAGTTGTTCGATTCCTTGTATTATTCGGCTGTGTAAAGTTGAAGGAATTTATATTATCTCTGCTATTCGGTTATCAGTAGCACTTTGCGAATACTGGGACTCTGCAGAAATTTGCAGTTAAAACTTCTCAGGTGCCAAAAAGAATTGTTTCATTTGTAGTCGCTTGATTACAATTTGAAAGTCATTTAAAAGGCAATTCGTAGACAATTCGAAGCTTTCAGAGAATTACAGACATTGGGCGTCATTCTCCGACCCCCCCAGCGGGTCGGAGAATGGCCGTTGGCCGCCGTGAATCCCGCCCCCACCGGTTGCCGAAGTCTCTGGTACCGGATATTCCGGCGTCGGCCTAGCCCCTCAATGTTGGGGCTCGGCCCCCAAAGATGCGGAGCATTCCGCACCTTTGGGGCGGCGCGATGCCCGTCTGATTGGCGCCGTTTTGGACGCCAGTCGGCGGACATCGCGCCGTTTCGGGAGAATTTCGCCCCAATTCCGGAATCTCCAAAGGTGCATTACAAATCCGTTTAAATTCGACTTTCCATTAAGTAAGGTACAGGTTGTTTCTTTCCACAGGGTGTCCCACGGCACTGCCCATTCCAGCTTATAGTTGCAACTTCGAGTGGGGTTTCATGTCAGACATTCTCTGGCCGGAAGGATTCTGCTCAGATTCCAGCCCCTCTGTGGGTAAAAGACCCCAGACGGGAGCTTTCCACTTCTGACTGGGGCGGCAGCTGCATCCCCTCGGCACGTGGACCTGGGTCCCAGGATGTGCCAGTCTGCGTCATGCGCTTGTGCATGACTCTTTGCCACTGGAGGATCCGCCACCTTGGGGTGGCCCAGAGTCCCGCGGTGATGATCCTCCAGTCACCGTTGTCATTTATCTCAGGGTGTTCCAGCTTGTCAGCAATCTGGAGCTGTGCGAAACTCTTTCTATAGGTAAATCCTTCTCTGGTGGACCTTCTGTTGACTCTACGCCAGTCAAGTTGGGTTCTCAAAAAGCACTATATTCACAGCATGTTATTAAATATCACAAACGCTTACATTTCAAAATCTCCAGTTGTTCCAAGGTATCTCTGCAGTTCATCCTCTGTGGGAGTAAGTCCCACATTCTCCCCACTCTCCGTGGGAGCGAGTCCCACATTCTACCCACTCTCTGGAGAAAGAGTTTTCTCCTGAATTCCCCATAGGATTTATTAGTGACTGTTACATATTGATGTTCCCGAGTTCTGGTGTCCCCCCAACAGGAAACATCTTCTGTTGAGAAGGAAACACCTTCTCTCTGTCAACCTGATCAAAATCCCTTTTATTGGGCGAAACTCTCCCGAAACGGCGCGATGTCCGCCGACTGGCGCCCAAAACGGCGCCAATCAGACGGGCATCGTGCCGCCCCAAAGGTGCGGAATGCTCCGCATCTTTGGGGGCCGAGCCCCAACATTGAGCGGCTAGGCCGACGCCGGAGGGATTTCCGCCTCGCCAGCTGGCGGAAACGGCCTTTGTTGCCCCGCCAGCTGGCGCGGAAATGACATATCGGGGCGGCGCATGCGCGGGAGCGTCAGCGGCCGCTGACAGTTTCCCGCGCATGCGCAGTGGAGGGAGTCTCTTCCGCCTCCGCCATGGTGGAGACCGTGGCGGAGGCGGAAGGGAAAGAGTGCCCCCACGGCACAGGCCCGCCCGCGGATCGGTGGGCCCCGATCGCGGGCCAGGCCACCGTGGGGGCACCCCCCGGAGCCAGATCGCCCCGCGCCCCCCCCCCAGGACCCCGGAGCCCGACCGCGCCGCCTTGTCCCGCCGTTCAAAAGGTGGTTTAATCCACGCCGGCGGGACAGGCAATTTATCGGCGGGACTTCGGCCCATCCGGGCCGGAGAATCGAGCGGGGGGGAGGCCCGCCAACCGGCGCGGCCCGTTTCCCGCCCCCGCCGAATTCCCACAGTCCAAAGATGTACAGGTCGATTGGCCGTGCTAAATTGTCCAAAAGAATAGGTGGGGTTACTAGGGTAGGGTGGAAGCGTTGGCATAAGTCCGGTGCAGACTCGATGGGCTGAATGGCTTCCTTCTGCAGTGTAAATTCTATGATTTTCATTGCTCCAGGTGTGGTCTAACCGAGGGATATCCCACCCTTCACGATACAGGACAACATTCCACTTGCCTTCCCAGTCACTGGCTGTACCTGCATGCTGATGTATCTGCGAAATTCAGAGGCACTTTGTTCCTTTGCAACGTTGTGCAATAGTCTACATGAAAAAGAAACAAAAGGTGCCTTTCAGGGAGCGACTGAAATCTGGGCAGGAACATTGCTGTTTGTTCCACCAGAATTGGTTAGTGGGACAGGACAGGGGATTTCCTCAGACGTCATCCTGTTTCAGGGACAGGACGGAGCGAGGGAGAGGTATTTTGCTGACTTTGTCTGGAAAAGGGAGTGTCACGCTGTCCGAGGCAGCAGACAATGTGAATAGAAACAGATGTTGTGTGGTTCTGCTGGTGCGATATGAGGAGAGGGATTTACAGCCAATCAATTATTTCAGTTCTGTTTTAAACACCCACCCGAGAGGTTTAACGTCTCATCTAAATGACCGAACATCCAGCAGTCCACCGCTCCCTCAGCACTGACCCTCTGACAGTCCACCGCTCCCTCAGTACTGACCCTCTGACAGTGCAGCACTCCCTCAGTACTGACTCTCTGACAGTACAGCACTCCCTCAGTACTGACTCTCTGACAGTACAGCACTCCCTCAGTACTGACCCTCTGACGGTGCAGCACTCCCTCAGTACTGACCCTCTGACAGTGCAGCTCTCCCTCAGCACTGACCCTCTGACAGTCCACCGCTCCCTCAGTACTGACCCTCTGACAGTGCAGCACTCCCTCAGTACTGACTCTCTGACAGTACAGCACTCCCTCAGTACTGACTCTCTGACAGTACAGCACTCCCTCAGTACTGACCCTCTGACGGTGCAGCACTCCCTCAGTACTGACCCTCTGACAGTGCAGCTCTCCCTCAGTACTGACCCTCTGACAGTGCAGCACTCCCTCAGTACTGACCCTCTGACAGTGCAGCACTCCCTCAATACTGACCCTCTGACACTGCAGCACTCCCTCAGTACTGACCCTCTGACAGTGCAGCACTCCCTCAGTACTGACCCTCTGACAGTGCAGCACTCCCTCAGTACTGACCCTCTGACAGTGCAGCACACCCTCAGTACTGACCCTCCGACAGTGCAACACTCCCTCAGTACTGACCCTCTGACAGTGCAGCACTCCCTCAGTGCTGACCCTCTGACAGTGCAGCACTCCCTCAGTACTGACCTTCTGACACTGTAGTGCTCTCTCAGTGATAACCCTCTGACACTGCAGCACTCCCTCAGTACTGACCCTCTGACAGTGCAGCACTCCCTCAGTACTGACCCTCTGACGGTGCAGCACTCCCTCAGTACTGATCCTCCGACAGTGCAGCACTCCCTCAGTACTGACCCTCCGACAGTGCAACACTCCCTCAGTACTGACCCTCTGACAATGCAGCACTCCCTCAGTGCTGACCCTCTGACAGTGCAGCACTCCCTCAGTACTGACCCGCTGACAGTGCAGCACTCCCTCAGTACTGACCCTCTGACAGCTCACACCTGCCATCATACCCGCCCCAGCGTAACAGTTCTTCTCTCAGAGACTCTGCCATGCCATGCGTGTTACACAACAGGCAAAGCAAGTTATTCCAAGTACATTAGTGCCACATAAGTAGAAGCACCGTGTGTTCCTAGTAGAGTTCCTCAAGGTGATACTGTTCTGTAAATTCTGTGATTCTATGCGACCCCATTATGTCATTAGTTAAATATCCCTGAGTCAGTAACGGTGGCCATGCCCAATGCCTTATCAGCCCAGAGGAAAAGCACGAGGCCTTCCAGCCCCTCCAACCCGTTCTGCCATCGACACCATTCACTCGCATTGGCTCGGTGCCAGCAATAATGCAGGCCTTCCGAGGAGCCAGATTGCAAGACTGAACAATGTCCAGCCATGTGGCAGATATTTATATCTTCATTGGTGAATATCTGGCCGTTGCTGTCAGGGCCCTGCATTTGTTGCCCTTCTCTAATTGCCCCTTGAACCGAGAGTCTTGCTTGGATCCTTCCGGAGGGGCAGTTTCCAGTGAGCCACATTGCTGTGGGTCTGGAGCCACACATAGGCCAGGCCAGGGAAGGCTGGCAGATTTCCCTCCCCGGTGAAGCAGGTGGGTTTTTCCTAATAATCAACAACCGCTTCAAGGCTCCCCTGACTGAGATGAGACATTTTCTTCCAGATTTTATCAATTGAATTGATAATTGATGCATTGGTGGGATTTGAATCAGGGTCCCCTTAGCCTGGGTGGGGGTTGGGAAGAGTAGCCTCGGGAGTGGTAACCCAGTGACAATACCACCACCCCCCCCCATCGCGATGCCCAAGGAACTCCGTTATAAAACTGTCATGGATACCTTTGAGTAATACCGTGTGGGACAGGCACTGTTGGGCACAAGCTGAATGCATTTCATTTCCATTACCTTTTCGTCTCAGGTTTCTGATGGTTTTTTTTTCACCAAAGTATTAGCATGCGGCTGTCACTGGGACTATTACTGCGGCGAGCAAATGACTACCTGTCGATTGGAATAATGACAAATACCTCCAGCACCTTCCACACATCCCCCTCCCCCCCCGCCCCACCCCACCCACCCCCCCAACCACCACCATCACCATCACCACCCGAGAACACCCCCAAAGCCTTTCCCGGACATGATGGACATTTTGGAAGGATGTGCTCTCTGGCGTCATGCAGGAAATGCAGCAACCAATTCAGGCACAGCGAGCAGCAATATGACAACGACCCAGATGTTGGTTGAGGGATAAATATTGGCCTTAGGTTCCTGGAGGAGAACTCTCCCCTTCTCCACCGCCCCCCCCCCCCCCCCCCCCCCCCCAGGCTCGGGCTGACATTTGTCCCTCGACCCACATTACTGGGGTGGGGGAAAAAACAGATAATCTGGATCATTCTCACATTGCCGTTGTGGGATCTTGCTGTGCGCCCATCCGGATGCCGCCTTTCCTGACATTGTGACAGCGGCTTCCCTTCAAAACAAGCCTGCCGATGCCTGGGAAAGGCTCTGAGATGTCTGGGAAGGGGTGGGGACGGGGGGTGGGGGGTGGAGGGGGGGAGCGGTGCCGTTGATTACCCTCGCTAACCAGAGAGAGAGTTACTGGATATGTTCAGCTCAGCATCGCCCTAGTTGGTGTTTGTATTGTTCTTGTCGGTTGGCCTGATTTATATCACAAGAAAACTTGTAGCGACTTCCGGGTGCGGCTATGCAGAGCTAGGTCGCATATTCGGCAGCTCCCGCTTGGAACGGACTTTTGGGCTCTTTTGCAGGGCCCCCACGGCATTTGTTTGACATTTCCCGGTGTGGCAAGAGGACTGCAACATTCCCCTGACGGTGTCCCCCAGGAGTGTTGTGTCTTTTGGCTGCCAGGCCCGGCAGAAGCAGTGGAAGATTTGGCTGCAAACAGGATAAACAGGGCCCCTTCCAGCATGCAAGCGGGGGAAGGGCAAGCTTAAAGCTGCAAACTGACCTGAGGACCTTTATCAAAAGTGAATTCTAACAGCAGAGGGAACAACTGTGAAAAGATCTCACCAGGGCCACTGAAGAAGTGGGGACGAGGCTTCCGGTGGCGGCCATGGAGGAGTAGGTCACGCATTCGGCAGCTCCCGTCTGGAACGGACACTTAGACCTTTTTCAGGAGTTTCCACGGACATTTTGGGGCAGATTGGTGAAGAGAACACTGCCAAAAGGATTCCCTCTCGAGACTTTTGGGCTCTTTTCAGGGCCCCCAAGAGCACTTTTCCAACGTTTCCCGGTGTGGGAAGGAGTTAATAATAGCTCCCCGTCAGTATATGGCTTTAACTAGGAGCGGGGTGACAAAAATGGTGGTGGTGGACCAGAAGAAGGGAGGGAAGAAGGACAAAATGGCGGCGGGCAGAGACCAGGCAGCGTGGAGGCAGTGGGCGGAGGAGCAACAGGAGGGTATCCAGCGCTGCCTCAGAGAGATTAAAAAGGACCTGCTAGAGCCGATTAAGGCTTCTATTGATAAGCTGCTGGAGACACAGACGGCCCAGGGGGTGGCGATCCGAGAGGCTCGACAAAAGATCTCTGACAATGAGGACGAGATCTTAGGCCTGGCGGTAAAGGTGGAGGCGCACGAGGCGCTCCACAAGAAATGGCAGGAGCGGTTCGAGGAGATGGAGAATCGGTCGAGGCGGAAGAATCTGCGGATTCTGGGCCTCCTGGAGGGGCTGGAGGGGCCGGACGTGGGGGCCTATGTGGTCACCATGTTAAACTCGCTGATGGGAGCGGGGTCCTTCCAGGGGCCCCTGGAGCTGGAAGGGGCCATAGAGTGTTGGCGAGGAGGCCCAAGGCTAACGAGCCTCCGCGGGCGGTGCTGGTGCGGTTCCATCGGTTCATCGATCAGGAGTGTGTGCTCAGGTGGGCCAAGAAGGAGAGGAGCAGCAGGTGGGAGAACGCGGAGGTTCGGATATATCAGGACTGGAGTGCGGAGGTGGCGAAGAGGAGGGCTGGGTACAATCGCGTGAAGGCGGTGCTGCACAGGAAGGGGGTGAAACTTGGCATGTTGCAGCCGCCGCGACTGTGGGTTACCTACAAGGACCGGCACCATTATTTTGAGTCTCCGGAGGAGGCGTGGGCCTTTGTTCAGGCCGTGAAGCTGGACACAGACTGAGGGTCGGGATGGGCGATTGGGGACTGCGGTGGATATGTTATGTTTATTTTTGGTTCGGTGGGGGGGGCCTTTGCATTGTTTTGGGTTTCTTTTTCTCTGTGTTTTTCTCTTTCAGGTTGGGGAGGGTGGATGGGGCGGGTTGGGCACTGTTTTGGTTGGTGGCGGGGCCTGGTAGGTGGAGAGCGCGGGATTTTTTTCCCGCGCCGAAGACTGGGGGGGGGGCGGGACCGGGGCGGGGAAGCGAGGATTGTTTCCCGCGCTTAGAACGGAGGGGGCGAGCCTGTGAATGGGGAGCGGGAGAGGAGGGTGTGCCACACAATGGGAGGAGTCGAAGGGGAGGCGGGAGTGGCCGGGGTCAGCAGGAGTCAGCTGACTTGCGGAAGTGCAGTGGGGGGAGTAAACCAGCTAGGATGGGTCCTAGCCCGGGGGGAGGGGGGGGGGAGGAATCGAGTTGCTGCTGCTAAGGTCAAGGAGGAGCTGGAGCGAGTGCGGGGGGGGGGGTCGAGACGGGGTATGCCGCTGTGGGGAACGGGCCGGGTGTGGGGTGCGGGCGCGTGGCTGGCCGAGGAGGGGTCATGGCTAGTCGGCGGGGGAGGGGGGCGGGTAGCCCCCTAATCCGGCTGATAACCTGGAATGTAAGGGGACTGAATGGGCCGGTTAAGCGGGCCCGCGTGTTCGCGCACCTGAAGGGGCTCAAGGCGGATGAGGTTATGCTCCAGGAGACACACCTGAAGGTGGCAGACCAGGTAAGACTGAGGAAAGGGTGGGTAGGTCAGGTGTTTCACTCAGGGCTAGATGCCAAAAATCGAGGGGTCGCGATCTTGGTGGGAAAGAAGGTGTTATTCGAGGCGTCGAGTATTGTGGCAGATAATGGCGGTAGGTACATAATGGTAAGTGGTAAGTTGCAGGGAGAGAGGGTGGTACTGGTCAAAGTGTATGCCCCGAACTGGGACGATGCGGGTTTTATGCGGCGTATGTTGGGTCGGATCCCAGACTTGGAAGTGGGGGGCCTGATAATGGGGGGAGACTTTAACACGGTGTTGGATCCTGCACTGGATTGCTCCAGGTCTAGGACGAATAGGAAGCCGGCGGCGGCTAGAGTGTTGAGGGAATTTGTGGACCAAAAGGGAGGGGTGGACCCTTGGAGATTTGCAAGGCCGGGGGCTAGGGAATTTTCATTCTTCTCACATGTCCATAAGGCTTATTCTCGAATCGACTTTTTCATTTTGAGTAGGGCGCTGATAGCGAGAGTAGAGGATACCGAGTATTCGGCAATAGCCATTTCGGACCACGCCCCGCATGGAGATGGGGGAGGAGAGGGACCAGCGCCCGCTGTGGCGCTTGGAGGTGGGGCTGTTGGCAGACGAGGAGGTGAGCGAGCGGGTGCGAGGAAGTATAGAGAGCTACTTGGAGACCAACGACAACGGGGAGGTCCAAGTGGGGATGGTATGTGAGGCACTGAAGGCGGTGGTGAGGGGAGAGCTGATCTCCATCAGGGCCCACAAGGAGCGGAGGGAGCGGGGGGAGAGGGAGAGGCTGGTGGGGGAGATGGTGAGGGTAGACAGGAGGTATGCGGAAGAACCTGAGGAAGGATTGTTGAGGAAGAGGCGCAGCCTCCAGGCCGAATTCGACCTAGTGACCACCAGGAAGGCGGAAGTGCAGTGGAGGAAGGCCCAGGGGGCGGTCTACGAGTATGGGGAAAAGGCAAGCCGGATGCTGGCACATCAGCTTCGGAAGCGGGACGCAGCTAGGGAGATCGGGGGAGTTAAGGACAGGGGAGGGAGCGTGGTGCGGAGTGGGGTTGGCATCAATGGGGTGTTCAGGGACTTCTACGAGGAATTGTACTGATCCGAGCCCCCACTGGAGGAGGGAGGAATGGGCCGTTTCCTTGACCAATTGAGGTTTCCAAGGGTGGAAGAGGGACTGGTGGCGGGACTGGGGGCCCCGATTGGGCTGGAGGAGCTGATCAAAGGGATAGGAAGCATGCAGGCGGGGAAGGCACCGGGGCCGGACGGTTTCCCGGTCGAGTTCTATAAAAAATATATGGACCTGTTGGGCCCGCTGTTAGCTAGGACCTTTAATAAGGCAAGGGAGGGGGGGGGGCTTTACCCCTGACGATGTCCCGGGCACTGATCTCCTTGATCCTGAAGCGGGACAAGGATCCCCTGCAATATGGGTCTTACAGACCGATTTCCTTGCTAAATGTAGATGCCAAGGTGCTGGCGAAGGTCTTATCCACGAGGATTGAGGATTGTGTGCCGCAGATCATCCATGAAGACCAGACGGGGTTTGTGAAGGGGAGACAGTTGAACGCGAATGTGCGGAGGCTTTTGAACGTTATCATGATGCCGGCGAGGGAGGGGGAGGCGGAGATAGTGGTGGCGATGGACGCTGAGAAAGCCTTCGATAGGGTAGAGTGGGGGTACCTGTGGGAGGTGCTGAAGAGGTTCGGGTTTGGGGAGGGGTTTGTCAGGTGGGTTAGGCTGTTGTACGAGGTCCCGATGGCGAGTGTGGCCACGAACAGGAGGAGGTCTGAGTACTTTTGGTTGCACCGAGGGACGAGACAGGGGTGTCCCCTGTCCCCCCTGCTCTTCGCACTGGCGATTGAACCCCTGGCTGTGGCACTGAGAGAGTCGAGGAACTGGAGGGGGTTGGTGCGGGGTGGGGAGGAGCATAGGGTGTCGCTTTATGCGGACGACCTGCTGCTGTATGTGGCGGACCCGGTGGGAGGAATGCCAGAGGTAATGAGGATGCTAAGGGAATTCGGGGACTTTTCGGGGTACAAGCTCAATATGGGGAAGAGCGAGCTGTTCGTAGTTCAGCTAGGGGACCAGGAGAGGGGGTTTGGCGAGCTCCCACTAAAAAGGGCGGAGAGGAGTTTCAGATATTTGGGGATCCAGGTGGCCAGGAGCTGGGGGGCCCTGCATAGGCTTAACTTTACAAGGCTGGTGGAGCAAATGGAGGAGGCGTTCAAAATGACGGTGCTCCCAAGGTTTTTGTTCCTGGTCCAGTGCCTCCCCGTGTTTATCCCGAAGGCTTTTTTCAGGCGGGTTAACAGGAGTATAATGGGGTTTGTGTGGGCGCGAGGGACTCCGAGGGTGAGAAGGGTGTTCCTGGAGCGGAGTAGAGATAGGGGGGGGGGCTGGCGCCGCCCAACCTCTGTGGGTACTACTGGGCCGCCAATGCGACAATGGTGCGCAAGTGGGTGATGGAGGAGGAGGGGACTGCATGGAAGAGGCTGGAGATGGCGTCCTGTGTGGGTACGAGTCTGGGGGCACTGGCAACGGCACCGCTGCCGCTCCCTCCAAGGAGGTATACCACGAGCCCGATGGTGGTGGCGGCCCTCAAAATTTGGGGGCAGTGGAGGCGGCATAGGGGGGAAGTTAGGGCCTCGGCGTGGACCCCATTATGAGGGAACCACCGGTTCGCCCCAGGAAGAACAGGTGGAGGGTTTTCGGGGTGGCACAGGGCAGGCATACGAAAGTTGGGGGACCTGTTTGTGGACGGGAAGTTCGCGAGCTTGGGTGAGCTGGAGGAGAAGTACGGGCTCCCCCCGGGGAACACCTTCAGGTACTTACAGGTAAGGGCGTTTGCCAGACGGCAGGTGGTGGAATTCCCACGGCTACTGCCACACACAGTACAGGACAGGGTGCTCTCGGGGGGGTGGGTGGGAGTGGGGAAGATCTCGGAAACTTACCAGGTGATGCAGGAGGAGGAGGAGGCCTCGGTGGTGGAGTTGAAAGGTAAGTGGGAGGAGGAGTTGGGAGAGGAGATCGAAGAGGGGACGTGGGCAGATGCCCTAGGGAGGGTGAACTCTTCCTCTTCATGCGTGAGGCTCAGCCTCATACAGTTTAAGGTGCTGCACAGGGCACACATGACCGCGAGAAGGATGAGCAGGTTCTTTGGGGGTGAGGACAGGTGTGTTAGGTGCTCAGGGAGCCCAGCTAATCACACCCATATGTTCTGGGCATGCCCAGCGCTGGAGGAACTTTGGAAGGACGGTGTCGAGGGTGGTAGGATTAGCAGCGGAAATGGCAGATGATTATGAATTAGTTCGTAAATCAAAGATTGGTTTCCGACATCAGTTTCAGCTGGTGAGGGATAGAAACTGCGGACATGAGAAATACTCAAGTGGTAAAGGTAAAGGTGATCTGATGGGAGATAATAAGGAGAGTGTACCTCAGATTAAAAAAGAAATCCAGGAGGGTGGAAAAGAAATGAAAAGTTTCAAATGTTTTCTCTGTAATAAACTAGGCCATGTAAAGTCACAGTGTTGGTGGTTGAAGAAAAGCACTGGGAAAGCTGATGTGGTAAAACAGGATAAGACAGTGGGGTTTGTTAGAGTGGGAAAGGTGGTGATATGTGGAATTCAGGGTGAGAGGAGTAGCGTTCCATTATATAAGGTAAGGTTGGAAAGTCCAGTGAAGAGTGGTGAAGTGGTAGTAGGAGTAATAGATAAATTATCTTGTCCAGGAATACAGTTTATCTTGGGTAATGATATAGCTGGATCGCAGGTGGGAGTGATGCCTAGTGTGGTTGATAAGCCATTGGAAAATCAGTCAACTGAAGTGTTGAAGGATGAATATCCTGGGATTTTTCCGGATTGTGTAGTAACAAGGTCGCAAAGTCACAGGTTAAGACAAGAGGAGAAATCAAAGAGTGAAGATGAAGTTGAAGTGCAATTATCAGAAACGATTTTTGATCAGATGGTTGAAAAAGAACAAGAACAGGTGGAGGATGAGGCGGATATTTTTAGTTCAGGAAAATTGGCGGAGTTACAACAAAAAAATATAGAATTAAAACGGATGTATCCGAAAGCATACACGGTAGAGGAATCTGAGTGTATACCAGTGTTATTACCGTAAAAGTGATGTCTTGATGAGGAAATGGAGACCTTTACATATGCAGGCGGATGAAAAGTGGGCAGAAGTTCATCAAGTAGTATTGCTGGTAGGGTATAGAAAGGAGGTGTTGTGAGTTGCACATGAGGTACCAGTGGGAGGTCATTTGGGAATAAGGAAAACTCAAGCTAAAATTCAGAAATATTTTTATTGGCCTGGACTACATAAAGATGTAGTTTGACTTCCGGTTGCAGCGATGCGGAGCTAAGCCGCACGATTCGGCAGCTCCCGCGATCACGGACTTTCGGGCTCTCCAGAGGAGCCCCAATGGGAATTTTTTGAAGATGCTCCGTGTGGGAAGGTGAGAGTGAGGTCCCCCTTCACTGTATATGGAACGGACAAGAAGTGAAACGGCTAAAAAAGCGGCGTTGGAGCAGCGAGGGAAGCGAGGGAAGAGAAACAAGATGGCGGCGGCCGGAGATAAAGTGGAATGCGGGCCGGAGCTGCAAGAATTCATTAAGCGCTGTTTTGAGGAGCTGCGGAAAGAGATGCTGGTGCCTATGCTGTCGGCGATTGAAGGATTAGGGATGACCCAGAAGCCCCCGAGGTAAAGATCCAGGAGGTGCAGAAAAAGTTAATGAGAACGAGGATGAGATCTTGGGCCTGGCGGTGAGAGTGGAGGAGCACGAGGCGCTGCACAAGAGGTGGGCGGAAAGATTCGAAGACCGGGAGAACAGGTCGAGGAGAAAGAATCTTCGGATCCTGGGTCTCCCTGAAGGAGTGGAGGGGGCCGATGCCGGGGCATATGCGAGCACGATGCCGAGTCGCTGATGGGTGCGGAGGCCCTTCCGAGGCCTCTGGAGCTGGATGGGGCACATGGGGTGCTGGCGAGGAGGCCCAAGGCCAATGAGCCGCCAAGGGCGATTGTGGTGAGGTTTCACCGTTTCACGGACAGAGAGAGGGTCTTGAAATGGGCCAAGAAAGAGCGGAGCAGCAGCTGGGAGAATGCGGAGATCCGAATCTACCAGGACTGGAGCACAGAGGTAGCAAAGAGGAGAGCGGGTTTCAACCGGGTCAAGGCGGTGCTGCATCGGAAGGGAGTGAGATTCGGAATGCTGCAGCCAGCGCGACTGTGGGTCACATTCAAGGATCAACATCACTATTTTGAAACGCCTGAGGAGGCTTGGACCTTTATTCAAACTGAAAAGTTGGACTCAAACTGAGGGTTTGTGAGGGTGGGGGGGGATGTTTGATGTTTGTTGTACATAGGGTGTTAATCACACGCAGGAAATGTTCCACGGGTTGGGTGATGGATGGGGATGGGGAAAGGGACTGGGTGAGAAGACTGTACGAGACGGTGGGCGCCGGTGCTGGAGGGAGGGGAGGCTCGGGGATGGGGGAAATGAGACAAGGCCGCGACAGGAGCTGCGCCAGAGGGGGCGGGGCAGGCTTAGGAAAGCGCGGGCTTTTTCCCACGCTAGGTAAGGACGGAGTGGGGGGGGGGAATGGAGGAGGGAATAGGGTTGCTGCTGCACTGGCCGAGGGGGAATTGGACACAGAAGAGGTGGTTGGGGTGGGGGTCCCCCGTCTGGGGGACTGGAAGGTGAGGGCAGAGCGGGCACGGGACTGGCCTAGAAAAGGGGATGGTTAGTCGGCAGGGGGGGGACCCAATCCGGCTGATAACGTGGAATGCGAGGGGCCTGAATGGGCCGATAAAGAGGGCCCGAGTGTTCGCGCACTGAAAGGGACTGAAGGCAGACGTGGTCATGCTGCAGGAGATACATTTGAAGGTGGCAGACCGGGTCGGGTTGGGAGGGGGATGGGTGGGATGGGTGTTCCGTTCGGGGCTGGATGCGAGGAGCGGAGGGGTGGCAGTGTTGGTGGGGAGGCGGGTGTCGTTTGGGGCCGGGGGTGTCATGGTGGACGGTGGGGGTCGATGCGTGATGGTGGGCGGTGGGTTGCAGGGGACGTGGGTGTTATTGGTAGATGTGTACACCCCGAGCTGGGATGATGCTGGATTCATGGAGCGTGTGTTGGGGCGCATTCCGGACCTGGGGGTGGGGGGCTTGATGATGGGTGGGGATTTTGATACGGTGTTGGACCCAGCACTGGATCGCTCCAGATCTGGGGCTGGAAAGGGGCCGGTTGCGGCCAGGGTGCTTGGGGGGTTTGTGGGCCGGATGGGGGGAGTGGATCCGTGGAGGTTTGCCAGGCCGCAGGCCAGGGAATTTTCTTTTTTCTCCCACGTGCACAGAGCCTACTCCCGGATAGATTTCTTTGTTCTGGGCAGGGCGCTGATCCCGAAAGTGGAGGGAACGGAGTATTCGGCCACAGCCATTTCAGATCACGCCCCGCACTGGGTGGAACTGGAGTTGGGAGAGGTGAGGGACCAACGCCCGTTGTGGCGTTTGGGTGTGGGACTGCTGGCGGATGAGGCGGTGTGTGGGAGGGTGAGGGGGTGCATTGAAAGGTACTTGGAGGCCAACGACAACGGGGAGGTGCAGGTGGGGGTGGTATGGGAGGCGCTGAAGGCGGTGATCAGGGGAGAGCTGTTCTCCATCGGGGCTCGTGGGGAGAGGATGGGGGACGTGGGGGGGGAGAGGTTGGTGAGGGAGATTTTGGGAGTGGACAGGAGATACGCGGAGGCCCCTGGGGGGGGGGGACTGCTTGGGGAGGGGCGACAGCTCCAGACAGAGTTTGACCTGTTGACCACAGGGAAGGCAGGGGCACGGTGGAGGGGGGCGCGGGGGGCGGCGTGTGAGTGTGGGGGGAGGGCGAGCCGGATGCTGGCACACCGGCTCCGTGGGGGGGGGATGGCAGCGAGGGAGGTGGGTGGAGTCAGGGATGGGGGGGGAGCTACGGTGCGGAGTGCGACGAAAGTAGGTGAGGCGTTCGGGGCCTTCTATGAGGAGCTGTACAGATCCCAGCCCCCAGCTGGGGAAGAGGGGATGCGACGATTCTTGGACCAACTGAGGTTCCCGAGGGTGGAGGAGCAGGAGGTGGCTGGTTTGGGGGCACCAATTGGGTTGGAGGAGCTGATCAAAGGTCTGGGGAGTATGCAGTCAGGGAAGGCCCTGGGACCGGACGGGTTCCCGGTTGAGTTCTATAGGAAGTACGTAGATCTGTTAGCCCTGTTGCTAGTGAGGACTTTTAATGAGGCAAGGGAGGGAGGGACCCTGCCCCCGACAATGTCTGAGGCGACGATCTCTTTGATCCTGAAGCGGGACAAGGACCCACTGCAATGTGGATCGTACAGGCCGATCTCGCTCCTCAACGTGGATGCTAAGTTGCTGGCAAAAGTGCTGGCTACGAGGATCGAGGACTGCGTCCCGGGGGTGATTCACGAGGACCAGACGGGATTTGTAAAGGGCAGGTAGCTAAACACCAATGTGCGGTGGCTCCTAAACGTGATAATGATGCCATCGGTGGAGGGAGCGGCGGAGATAGTGGTGGCTATGGACGCGGTTGCGTAGGTTTGGGTTCGGGGGAGGGTTTATTAGTTGGGTTAAGCTCCTATACAGAGCCCCGGTGGCGAGTGTGGTTACGAATCGGTAGAGGTCGGAGTATTTTCGGCTGTATCGTGGGACGAGGCAGGGGTGCCCCCTGTCCCCCCTGTTGTTTGCATTAGCAATTGAACCCTTGGCCATGTCATTAAGGGAGTCTAGGAAATGGAGGGGGGTGGTCCTAGGGGGAGAGGAGCATCGAGTGTCACTTTGTGCAGACGACCTGTTGCTGTATGTGGCGGATCCAGTGGAGGGGATGGTGGAGGTCATGCAGACTCTAAGGGAGTTTGGGGATTTTTCGGGCTATAAGCTTAATGTACGGAAGAGTGAGCTTTTTGTAGTACAGTCAGGAGACCAGGAGAGGGGGATAGACGATCTACCGCTGAGGAGGGCGGAAAGGAGCTTTCGGTACTTGGGGATCCAAATAGCTAGGAGTTGGGGGGACCCTACATAAACTTAATATGACGAGGCTGGTGGAGCAGATGGAGGAGGACTTCAAACGATGGGACATGTTGCCGCTCTCGCTGGCGGGTAGAGTGCAGTCGGTCAAAATGGTGGTCCTCCCAAGGTTTCTTTTTGTGTTCCAGTGCCTTCCAATTGTAATCACCAAGGCCTTTTTTAAGAGGGTAGGTAGGAGTATTATGGGTTTTGTGTGGGCGAATAAGACCCCGAGGGTAAGGAGAGGGTTTCTGGAGCGCAGTAGGGACCGAGGAGGGTTGGCGTTGCCGAATCTGGGTGGCTACTACTAGGCAGCAAATGTGGCGATGATCCGTAAGTGGGTGATGGAGGGAGAAGGGGCGGCATGGAAGAGGTTGGAGATGGCGTCCTGCAATGAAACAAGCCTGGGGGCGCTGGTGACGGCACCGCTGCCGCTCTCGCCGACAAGCTACACCACGAGTCCGGTGGTGGCGGCAACGCTAAAGATCTGGGGCCAGTGGAGACGGCACAGGGGTGCAATGGGAGCCTCGATGTGGTCCCCGATCAGAGATAACCATCGGTTTGTCCCGGGGAGGAGGGACGGGGGGTTTCAGAGCTGGCATCGGGCGGGGATTAGAAGAATGGGGGAACCTGTTCATTGACGGGACGTTTGCGAGCCTAGGGGCACTGGAGGAGAGGTTTGGGCTACCCCCGGGAAATGCTTTCAGATACATGCAGGTGAGGGCGTTTGTGAGGCGTCAGGTGAGGGAATTCCCGTTGCTCCCGGCACAGGAGATTCAAGACAGGGTGATCTCGGGTGTATGGGTCGGGGAGGGCAAGGTGTCGGCGATATACCAGGAGATGAAAGAAGAGGGGGAGGCGTTGGTAGAGGAGCTGAAGGGTAAATGGGAGGAGGAGCTGGGGGAGGAGATTGAGGAGGGGCTATGGGCTGATGCCCTAAGTAGGGTTAATTCCTCTTCTTCATGTGCCAGGCTTAGCCTGATACAATTTAAGGTGGTTCATAGAGCGCACATGACGGGGGCGAGGCTGATAGGTTTTTTGGGGTAGAGGACAGATGCGGGAGGTGCTCAGGAAGTCCGGCAAACCATGTCCATATGTTTTGGTCATGCCCGGCACTGGAGGGGTTCTGGAGGGGAGTGGCGGGAACAGTATCTAAGGATGTGAAAGTCCGGGTCAAGCCAAGCTGGGGGCTAGCAATATTTGGAGTAGTGGATGAGCCAGGAGTGCAGGAGGCGAAAGAGGCCGGCATACTGGCCTTTGCGTCTCTAGTAGCCCGGCGAAGGATCTTGTTAATGTGGAAAGAGGCCAAGCCCCCCAGCGTGGAGGCCTGATATGGCAGGGTTTATCAAATTGGAGTGGTAAAGTTTGCCTTGAGAGGGTCTGTGCAGGGGTTCTACAGGCGGTGGCAACCGTTCCTTGACTATCTCGCGGAGCGTTAGATGAAGGTCGGTCAGCAGCAGCAACCCGGGGGGGGGGGGGGGGAGGGGGGATGTCTTGCGTGGGGTGGGGGGAAGAGGGAGAGAGGGGGAAGGGGGCTTGTTTGGGGGGTATTTGAGCAAGAAAATACATGAAGGATCTGGAAAACTGACATGTACGGGAGGAATCCAATGTACAAAGCTCTGTATCATATCGATTTACTATGTTCATGTCTTGCTATGTGCACTTTCTTTCTTTTTGTTACCGTGGGGGGGCGGGGTTGTTGGTAAGGGGGAAAAACTGTGTTAAAATTCTTAATAAATATATTTTAAAAATAAAATAAAGATGTAGTTAAATTTTTTCAATCATGTCACACATGTCAAGTGATAGGGAAACCTCAAGCAGTGATAAAACCAGCGCCCTTAATACCCATTCCAGCATTTGAGGAACCTTTTACAAGGGTCCTAATCGATTGTGTAGGACCGCTTCCTAAAACAAAAAGTGGGAATCAATATCTTTTGACTGTAATGGATGTGTCTACTAGGTTTGCAGAGGCCATTCCAATACGTAATATTACAGCTAAAAGGATTGTGGAGGAGTTACTTAAATACTTTACTAGATATGGACTACCCACAGAAATTCAATCGGATCAAGGAACTAATTTTACTTCAAAGTTATTCAAAGAAGTTATGGATAGCTTAGGAATAAAACAATTTAAATCAACTAGGTACCATTCAGAATCAGAACGGTGGCATCAGACATTAAAGACAATGTTGAGGGTGTATTGTCAAGATTATCCAGAGGATTGGGATAAAGGAATCCCATTCGTATTGTTTGCAATTAGGGATGCACCTAATGAGTCTACCAAATTTAGTCCTTTTGAACGAATGTTTGATCATGAGGTAAGAGGACCACTTAAATTGATTAAGGATTAAATTGGTGGGTGAGAAATCAGAAATTACACTATTGGATTACGTGTCAAATTTTAGGGAACGATTAAATAGAGCAGGTGAATTGGCTGGACAACTTTTGAAAGTTGCACAAAATGTGATGAAACAGGTAGCGGACAAGAAATCCAAAGGTCATAGTTTTGCCAGTGGGGATAAAGTTTTAGTGTTGTTACCAGTGGTGGGGAGCCTTTAAAAGCTAGATTTTGTGGACTGTATCAGATTGAAAGGAAATTAAGTGAGGTGAATTATGTGGTAAAAACACCAGATAGAAGGAAGACTCACCGAGTGTGTCATGTGAATATGCTTAAAAGGTACTTTGAAAGGGAAGGAGAGAAAAAGGAGGTTTTAATGATTCAAACTCAAATCCAGATGACTGTGAATTTGACATACCTCAAATTAAATTGGAAAATGAGGATGTTCTTAAAAATTGGGATGAATTGTTAAATTACCTTCCAGAGGAAAAACAAACTGACCTGAAAGAGTTATCGATATCACATGGGCAAGTTTGTAGAGATAAATTGGGAAGAACTTGTGGTGAACCACTGTAATAGGAGCTGTAAGGTAGGACCTGCACTCCAGGTTCGCCGGTAGCTCCTGCCGGCTAGCTCCGCCCACGGAGAACTGTATAAATATGCATGACCTCCAGTGCCCTGCCATTTCGACAGCTGCAGCAGGAGGCCACGCATCTGACTGTAATAAACCCAACTTTAGTCTTTGTGCAATTGATTGTGCATCAGTACTAAAATGGCTATACATGATGTAGATGTGGGAAATGCTGTTCCTATCAAACAACATCCATATAGACATAATCCTTTAAAATTGGCACAGGTTAACAGAGAGATTGAGAATATGCTGAAGAATGGCATAATTGAAGTGGGTTGTAGCCAATGGAGCTGACCCATAGTGATGGTATCTAAACCAGACAGTGCCAAATGGTTGTGTGTGGACTATCAAAAGGTGAATGTAGTTACATGAATGGACTCTTATCCTATCCCACGTTTGAAGGATTGCATGGAGAAAGTGGGACAATCTGCTTTTATTTCCACCTTCCAGACATGGAAAGAACATTTAAAGCATCGTATGGAGTTCTTCAATCGACTTCAGGAGGCTGGTTTGGTGATGAACCTCGCCGAAAGTGAATTTGGAGAAGCCTGAATCACTTTCCTTGAGGAGATTCCGATACCCTCAAGACGAAGGGAAATAATGTGATTTCTTAGCATGAGTGGCTTTGATCGAACAGTTGTGCAAATGTTTTGCGGCTTGATTACTCCACTGATGGACTTGCTAAAGAAACCTAAAACATTTCAATGGACAGCGGACTTTCAACAGGCATTTGACAGCCTGAAAGCTGTGATCACCAATGTTCCTGTATTGGAGAATTGCAAGGGACCCTGTGGTCAGATTGAACTAAAGTATCTGATTCTGAAGAGAAATGCCGAGGAGTAGAGGAATGGATGGATCGTGCAGAGACTTTGTTCAAAGAGACTGTCAATCGAGAAGGATTTCGGTCAGAGGAAGAAGAGCAAAGAAAAATGGACTATATTATTATACCTGTTTGCATGTGTTGTATTTGAAAAAAACAAAAAGGTATATTTACTGTGTACATTTCTTAGTGGATGGTGCAAAAGTGAAAAATGAAACCATCTTGAAGTTGATGGTTTATTTTTTTTTCTTGGGGGGAGGTATCATACGAGAGTGCCTTTAAGAACTGGATGTTTAAGCAATGTACCTTTAAGAAAACAGTGATGTCATAGAGTGCGTGGAACTCAGCTCAGTTCAGCCATTTTGCCGTTTTGGTTTTGCAGTTTGAAAAGTGCCTGGCTGGTTTTGCTGAGAGCAGTTTAAAAGTGCCTGGCTGTTTTGCTATGAGCTGATTAAAAGGAGAAAGTCAGTTTGAGACAGCAGCTTGAGAAGTTCTGGTTTGCTGTGAGCTGTTTGCAGGAAGAAAGAAAGGTGCTGGAGCTGAAGTCATCCAAGCTAATATATCTCTGCCATTCTACAGAAAATATATATATCCTTTAACCTGATGTGATTTTGTTTAAAGGTGTTAAGTCTCTTGGAAGTTTGAAGGAACATTTTAAGGAATTATTTACTGTTGCAATATTTTCTGAGTTATCTTTGAAGTAAGGGGTGTTAAGCGATCCAATGTTTATTTAAGATGTTAAGTGGAGTTCATGGAATAAACAGTGTTTTGTGTTTAAAAACCCACGTCTCCATAATTGTAATCCCACACCTAGGGGAAAAGCCGTGTGTTAGGAAAAGCAACAAATCCTTGAAAGGGAGAGGTTAGTTGAACTCCACGATACGTTTTGGGGTTCTGTAAACGCCTCGCCCATAACAGTACCATTCACTTCAAGTGGTAGCAGCCATTTGTCCTCATCAACTGCATTTACTTTAAATGGAGTATCAGTTTGCATTTTTTTTAAGTGCTTGAGATTTTTTTGACGTCTCCTAAAAAATATTCTTCTCAACAAACAATGATGTATCATCACTGGGGACTGTGTCTTCCACTGTGCTGACTGATCTGGGTTGAGCTTAGAGTAACAATTCTGAACAAAATGATTTTTTTCCTTTGCATCTGGAACAAAACGCTGGACTCTGCCGTAATTTGTGCCTTTGACCACATCTTTTGCACAGAAATGCTTCATCCTGATCTTTAACCTGTTTGTAGTTGTGCGAGGAGCTGCAGGAACTTTCCCATCTTTTGGTAGTTCCCCGCCTTTTTGGAAAAAGGGCGGCAAATGGAGTGTTTTCCTCCGAGAAGACACCACCATTACTGAGAAACAATTTAGAATGCCATGCTGCTGGATCATGAGCCTGACAAATCTTAACTGTTTGTTCCAAACACAGCTCTGATTCCCTCAGCAACCGTCCCCTCAGCTTATTCTCACTCACACCAAACACAATCTGGTCCCGAATCATGGATGATTTCACCGCAGAAAAATTACAGGTTCTAGCTTTTAACTTTAAATCAGCGATGAAATGATCTCTGGACTCTTCTGTCTCCTGAAAATGTGATTTAAACACATAACGTTCATGAATTTCATTCTTTCTGGGGCTACAATGTGCATCAAATCTTCGAATTACTTTGATAAAACTTTTACTATCTTCATCGTTTGCAAATTTAAACGTATTAAACACAGCAATTGCTTTGGGCCCTGCTGCTGTTAGGAGCATCGCTACCTCACGTGAATCTGATTGATCTTGTAAATTTACTGCAGTAAGAACTGATTAAATGGTTGTTCAAACACAAGCCAGTTGCTGTCCACATTACCATGAAATCTGAGGCTTATTGGTGGCTTCACCGACTCCATGTAGTTCATTCTTGCAGTCTGCAAAATCTTCAAACCTCTGTTGACCTCGTGGCAGGCTTCACTCAATGATGTGCTATCTTTTTCTCAGTCCTGCTACCATGCAATGTTCTTGTCAGATGGTGTGATTTATTTTCCAAGAACACTTGTAGCTAAAGCTCAAAATGATTTATTAACATTAACTGTGGGTCAAATAATAATAAGAATCTTTATTGTCACAAGTAGGCTTACATTAACACTGCAATTAAGTTACCGTGAAAAGCCCCCAGTCGCCACATTCCAGCGCCTGTTCGGGTATACGGGGGGAGAATTCCGAATGTCCAAATGACCTAACAAGCATGTCTTTCGGGACTTGTGGGAGGAAATCGGAGCACCCAGAGGAAACCCATGCATACAAGGGGAGAACGTGCAGATTCCACACAGTCAGTGACCCAAGCCGGGAATCGAACCTGCGACCCTGGCACTGTGAAGCAACAATGCTAACCACTGTGCTACCGTGCCACCCATAGTATATATAAACAACAGATGAATAATAGTATGAGCATGCACAAGCAACCTCTCTCTCAGCTCCCTAGTCAGGCTGAGGTCACCTGACTCTAACATTCACTTATGTACTAATGAGACTCCTAGTGATCAGTTGGTGAATTACAACACAACAATGATATCACGGCAGGAGACCTCCGGTGGCAGCCATGGTGTGAGTGGTCGCACACAGGGCAGCTCCTGCTTGAAGGCACAGAAAAGAGCTCTTATTACCTGATATTTGGTGGAATTTTGATGAAAAGGTGTAGATGAAGGTCGGAGGAGTAGTTTCTCCTCAGAGTGGTATGTATGCTGGTCACCAAACCCGGCAGAAGATGTTGAGAGACCTGGCTAAAGAGTTGAAGGAACCCTGTGCTCCAGCAGGCAGTGTAAGGATGGCTGTGGGGGAATGAGTGGTGCAAGGTGAAAGGCCCCAGATAGAGCAGTTAACGGCTTTTATTAAGGCGGAATTCTGCTAACAGTAGAAGGAAATGTGGGAGGATCACTCAAAGGCCATCGAAGGAGCTGTGGCACCCTTGAAGAGTTTGATGGAATGGGTGAAGAAATGTTTGTAGGCACAGGGGTCGCAAATTTGGGAGATTAAGATCGGACCACAGCAATCGTGTGGTGGCTCTGGAGGCAGAGGTGAGGCTCCTAGGGGACCTGTGTAAAACGTTGAGGGCAAAGGTGGAGGATCAGGAGAATACCTCGAGAAGGCAGAACCTGCGAATAGTGGGCCTGCCTGAAGGTCTGGAAGGTGCGAGTGCCACGAGGTACGTCTCGAAGATGCTGGCGGGGCTGGTGGCGGAAGGGATGCTAGATAAGGCGCCTGAAGTGGACCAAATGCATAGGTCCCCGAGGCAAAAGCTGACAGCAGGGGAGCCACCGTGGGCGGTGGTCGTGAAGCTCCACAATATGTGGAGAAAGAGAACATTTTGTGTTGGGCCATGGAGAAGCGTACCTGCGAATGGGAGGGGAACAAGGTCTGAATTTATCACGATATCAGAGCCGAGTTGGCAAAGTGGCAGGCAGGGTTCAACAAGGCCTAGGCGGTGCTGTACCGGCGGCAGATCAGGCTTGGGGTGCTCTGTCTGGCGAAATTCTGGGTGACATTCGGAGGCCGGGAGTAGTATTTCAAGACCCCAGAGGCGGCCGAAGACATCATTAAGGATCATAAACTGGGGGAGAACTGAGTGGCAATGCTTGGGAACCGGGGTGCTGGCTCTTTGTAATGGTCGGGAACATGTTCGAAGTGGGGGTAGGGATTGGGGAATTTCCGCCCCTCCGGTTTGGAGGGCGTCCTTTTTTTGGTTTGTTGTTTACTGTTGGGATTGTAAGGGATGAAACGTTTATGTGGGGATGGATGTTCCCATCCCTCCTCCTGTTTTATGGGACTGTTTGTGTTTAACATTTGTTTGTTTGCTTTTGGGGGAGGCTGCCTGCAGTTTAGGAGAAGTCTTTGTTATGTTGTAGGTGTAACGTAAGCGGCTTCCTTGTGGTGCACTTGACAAAGGAAGGTTCAGACATGGAGATAACTTCAACACGTTTATGAAATGATTTACACTTCTATTACTCGGGTTCAACACTACTGCTAATCCTACTATAGCTACCCAGACTGACTAACCAGTTGCTGCAATCCACGTGGTGGGTGTAATATTGAATCAACCCTGTGTCTCTACTCACTGACTGTCTCCACTGGAAAGAGCCAGACCATGTGTATGGTGTCCTTTATATATGGGTTGGTGTAATGCCCTCCTGTGGTCGTGTCACCTCTGTGTGTATCGTGAATGTCCATTGGTCGTGTCCTATCTAACTGATCTATTGGTTGAGTGTGTGTGTGTATGTGTGTGTGTATGTGTGTGTGTGTGTGATGTCTCTGGTGCTCCCTCTAGTGTCTAGCTAGCCTACATGTTTTTACATTGATGCACATCACCACTTGGGGAGGGTAAGGCCAGCAGGGATCCTTCTTCCTCAAGCTGAGGAGTTGGAAGGGGGAGGGGAGGTCATTGGGAGGTGCCTTTGGACAGGGGCTGCCGTGCTAGAGAGTAATGCTGGTGAACGGAAATGAAGTGGTGTGCAGAAATCCGAGAGGGGTGGCCCTCGGTGTGGGGGGTGCGGGGAGGGGGGGGGGTTGCTGCGATGCGGCTGCGATGTGGCAGGGGGTGACAGATGATATGATCGGGGCGTAGAAAGGGGGCCACCTGGAATGGGGTAGGTATAGGGTGGAATCAAGGGGGCGGGAGTTAAGTGGGGAAGATGACAGATGGTAGAGGAGATTGGAGGCGCAAGCCTCCGGTAACGCTGGTAACGTGGAACGTCCGGGGCTGAATGGGCCGGTTAAAATGTTGCAGGTGTTCGCGCACCTCAGGAGCTTGAAAGTGGGGTGGTATTTCTGCAGGAGACGCACCTCCGTGTGAAGGACCAGGTTAGGTTAAGGAAGGGTGGGTCGGGCAGGTTTTCCACTCGGGGTTTGATTCAAAATCGAGGGGAGAAGCGATATTAATGAGCAAAAAAATAGGATCTGTAAGTGCGAAGGAGGTGTGGGGTCCAGGTGGGAGATATCTGATTGTGAGTGGGGTATTGGAAGGGGCACCGGTAGTGTTGGTATCTCCCAAATTGGGATGATGTGGGTTTTATGAGGGGGTTGCTGGCAGCGACCTGGAATTTGACCACGTGCCAGTTGATCATGGGAGGAGATTTTAACTGTGTCCTGGAGCCGAGGGTGGATAGATCGAGCCCCAGGCCGATGGGTAGGGTACGAATGGTAAGGGAGCTGGGGGGGTTTATGGAGAGGACGGGTATGGTGATCCATGGCGCTTTCAGAACCCAGGGGGAAATGGGGTATTCCTTCTTTTCACACATCTATAAGGTGTATTCGAGGATTGATTACTTTGTCGTGAGTCAGGAGATTTTGGTTGGGGTGGAGAGGGCAGAGTATGTGGGGATAGTTATCTCGGGCCATACTGACTGGAGATTCGGTTTAGATCAGGACGAGAGCAGAGGCCGGCGTGGAGGTTTGAGTCAGGGTTGTTGGTGGATGGAGGTTTCTGTGATAAGGTGCAGGCGGCGATCAAGGAGTATGTGGAGTTGGATCAGAATGGGGAGGTGTCGGCGGCCATTTTCTGGGAAGCACTGAAGGCTGTGGTCTGGGGAAAATTATTTTGTTGAAGGCTTGTGTGGATAGGGAAAGGAGTGAGGAACATGACCGTCCAGTTAGTGAGACAGTGGAGGTGGATAGGGAGTATTCAAAGGTGCCCACCGCAGAAGGATTGGCGAGTAGGAAAAGGTTGCAGGGGCAGTTTGACAGGTTGACAACGGGGAGGGCGGTAGGGTAACTGTGTCGGGCAAGAGGGGTGCAATACGAGTATGGGGAGAAGGCGAGCCGCATGCTGGCGAACAGCTGCAGAGGCGGGACGCCTCCAAGGAAATATTGAAGATATGGACTGGGGCTGGGGATGTGGTGTCGGAGCCAGGGAAGATAAACAAGGCATTTAGGGAGCATTACCAGGGTCTTTACGAGGCAGACTCGGTGGGGGGGGGGGGGGGGGGGGGGGGAGACATGAGGCGGTTTCTGGACGATCTGGAATTTCCCCAGGTGGAGGAAGCAAAGAGGCAGACATTGGAGGAGCCCCTGGGGCTGAGGGAGGTGCTGGGTATGTATCAGGGGTATGAAGTCGGGGAAGGTCCCAGGGCCAGATGGGTACCCGGCAGAATTTTAGAAGGAACTTACGACGGACCTGTTGGGGGTTTTTAATGAAGCGCTGGAGAAGGGGGAGCTGCCGGGGGTGATGATGCAGACAGTAATCATACTAATCCCAAAAAAGTGAAGGATCCGGTGGAATGTGTGTCGTATAGACCATATCACTATTGAACACGGATGTGAAAGTATTGGCTAAGTTGTTGGCGGGGAGGATGGAGGATTGTGTCCTGGGGGTGGTTGCAGAAGATCAAACAGACTTTGTGAAGGGCAGGCAGCTCGAGGGTAATACAAGACGGCTGCTGAATGTAGTGATGAATCCGTCGGGGGCTCTGGTACCGGAGGTGGTGGTGTCCATGGATGTGGGGAAGGCATTTAATCGGGTGGGGGGCGGAACTTATTCAAAGTTTTGGAAAGGTTTGGGTTTGGGCCGAGATTTGTGGCATGAGTGCAGTTGCTGTACATGGCGCCAAGAACGAGGGTGAGGATGAATGATATGAGCTCACGAAGCTTTGACTTACACAGGGGTACGAGGCAGGGTACCCGCTGTCGCCGCTGCTGATTGCACTGGCCATAGAGCCATTGGCGATGGCTCTCAGGGGGTTGGCGGAAGTGGCGGGGGATTATGAGGGGACAGAGGGAGCATCGGGTATCGCTCTATGCCGATGACCTCTTGCTGTATGTTTCGGATCCGCTGGAGAGTATGGAAAGAATTATGAGCCTGTTGGGGAGGTTCGGAGTGCCGAGGGTGGGGAGGGCCCTGCTACAGAGGCAGAGGCAGCAGGGGGGGTTGGCGTTGCCGAACCTGCTTCATTATTATTGGGCGGCGAATGTGGACAAGTTGCGGCGGTGGTGGGAAGGAGAAGGGGGAGAGTGGGTTAGGATGGAGGACAAATCTTGTAAGGGGTCTAGTTTGAGGTCTATGGTGACGACAGCATTGCCAATGGCTCAGAGTAGGTATTCAGGAAGCCCGGTGGTGCAGTCCACGGTGAAGATATGGAATCAGTTGAGGAGGCATTTTCAGACGGAAGGGATGTCAGTGTTAACGCGGCTGTGTGAGAATTATGGGTTTGAGCCGGGGGCGGGGGATGGATAGTGTATACAGGAAGTGGAGGGAAGTGGGGCTGGTCAAGTTGATGGATTTGTATTTGGAGGAAGAGTTCGCCAGTCTGGAGGAGCGAAGGTAGGGGGTGGAGCCGCCGAGGGGGAGTGAGTTCAGGTATCTGCAGGTCAGTGACTGGGCCGAATGGCCTGTTTCTGGGGCGTCGGCAATGTTTATGTTCCGCGACCCTGCAAAGATACGGTACCTGACAGGGAGCTGGGTGCATCACTGGGCACATATCTGAGCACTGTCACCTGCTGCTTGTTTCTGGCGCAGCGTGTGTGTAGTTCTGTTTCACACACAGGAAGTGTCCCTGACGCTTTATCCACCCATCTCAGACGCGGGTTCAGGCGTGCATTTATATTGGTTAACAGCGTGTATTCCTTTTTAAACCGGTTGATACCTCTAACATGTTTACCCAGTCCGTACTGACGCTGCTGTGAGAGGTGTGACGTTCTAATGTTCCATCACCTCACATTGAACTGTGAAACAGTTTCATGGTTTTCAGATTCAGACACAGGTTTTAGTGCAGAGATATCTACCAATACTCCCTCTCTGCTGGCTGCTGAAGGTAATGTCTGGGACTTCCTTTATTTACATTTCTGACCTGTTTAAAGATTTCAGCTGTGTGAGTATGTGTGAGAGAGTGTGTGTGACACAGAGCGTGTGTGTGTTAGTGTGAGAGAACGTGTGTCTGTTAGTGGGATAGTGTGTGTGAGAGAGTGTGTGTGTGAGAGAGTGTGTGTTAGTGTGAGTGAGGGTGTGTGGGAGAGAGTGTGTGTGTGAGAGAGAGTGTGTGTGAGAGAGAGAGCGTGTGTGTGTGAGAGAGAGAGAGTGTGTGTGAGAGCGTGTATGTGAGAGAGAGAGTGTGTGTGTGAGCGTGTGTGTGAAAGTGCGTGTGTGAGCGGGGGTGTGAGAGAGAGAGAGTGTGTGTCAGAGCGGGCGTGTGAGAGAGAGAGAGTATGTGTGAGAGAGAGAGAGTGTGTGTGAAAGAGAGAGTGTGTGTGAGAGCGGATGTGTGTGAGAGCGGGTGTGTGTGAGAGAGAGAGCGTGTGTGAGAGAGAGAGTGTGTGTGAGAGAGAGCGTGTGTGTGAGAGAGAGTGTGAGTGAGAGCGGATGTGTGAGAGAGAGAGTGTGTGTGAGAGAGAGAGTGTGCGAGAGAGAGAGTGTGTGTGAGAGCGGGTGTGTGAGAGAGAGAGAGTGTGTGTGAGAGCGGTTGAATGTGTGAGAGTGTGTGTGAGAGAGAGTGTGTGTGAGAGAGAGAGAGTGTGTGTGAGAGCGGGTGTGTGAGAGAGAGTGTGTGAGAGAGAGAGTATGTGAGAGCGTGTGTGTGTGAGAGTGTGTGTGAGAGTGGGTGTGTGAGAGAGAGAGTGTGTGTGAGAGTGGGTGTGAGAGAGAGAGAGTGTGTGAGAGAGAGTGTGTGTGAGAGTGTGTGTGTGTGTGAGAGCGGGTGTGTGTGAGAGTGGGTGTGAGAGAGAGAGAGTGTGTGAGAGAGAGTGTGTGTGAGAGTGGGTGTGTGTGTGAGAGCGGGTGTGTGTGAGAGAATGTGTGAGAGAGTGTGTGAGAGAGAGAGTGTGTGTGAGAGCGGTTGTGTGTGTGAGAGTGTGTGAGAGAGAGAGAGAGTGTGTTTGAGAGCGGGTGTGAGAGAGAGAGTGTGTGAGAGCGGGTGTGTGTGTGAGAGCGGGTGTGTGTGTGAGAGTATGTGTGAGAGAGTGTGTGAGAGAGAGAGTGTGTGTGAGAGCTGGTGTGTGCGTGAGAGCGGGTGTGTGTGTGAGAGTATGTGTGAGAGAGTGTGTGAGAGAGAGAGTGTGTGTGAGAGCGGGTGTGTGTGTGAGAGCGGGTGTGTGTGTGAGAGTATGTGTGAGAGAGTGTGTGAGAGAGAGAGTGTGTGTGTGAGAGTGTGTGTGAGAGAGTGTGTGAGAGCGGGTGTGTGAGAGAAAGAGTGTGTGTGAGAGAGAGTGTGTGTGTGAGAGTGTGTGAGAGAGTGTGTGAGAGAGAGAGTGTGTGAGAGAGAGAGTGTGTGTGTGAGAGTGTGTGTGTGAGAGTGTGTGTGAGAGAGTGTGTGTGAGAGAGTGTGTGAGAGAGAGAGTGTGTGTGAGAGTGGGTGTGTGTGTGAGAGTGTGTGTGAGAGAGTGTGTGTGAGAGAGTGTGTGAGAGAGAGAGAGTGTGTGAGAGCGGGTGTGTGTGTGAGAGCGGGTGTGTGTGTGAGAGTATGTGTGAGAGAGTGTGTGAGAGAGAGAGTGTGTGTGAGAGCGGGTGTGTGTGTGAGAGCGTGTGTGAGAGCGGGTGTGTGTGTGAGAGCGGGTGTGAGAGCGGGTGTGAGAGAGAGAGTGTGTGTGAGAGTGGGTGTGTGTGTGAGAGTGTGTGTGAGAGCGGGTGTGAGAGAGTGTGTGTGTGTGTGAGAGCGGGTGTGTGTGAGAGTATGTGTGAGAGAGTGTGTGTGAGAGAGTGTGTGTGAGAGCGGGTGTGAGAGAGAGAGTGTGTGTGAGAGCGGGTGTGTGTGTGAGAGTGTGTGTGAGGACTTCCGGGTGCGGCTATGCAGAGCTAGGTCGCATATTCGGCAGCTCCCGCTTGGAACGGACTTTTGGGCTCTTTTACAGGGCCCCCACGGCATTTGTTTGACATTTCCCGGTGTGGGAAGAAGACTGCAGCATTCCCCTGACGGTGTCCCCCAGGAGTGTTGTGTCTTTTGGCTGCCAGACCCGGCAGAAACAGTGAAGGATTTGGCTTGAGCTGCAGCAATAGACAGAGGCCTCTTCCAGCATGCAGGCGGGGGAAGGGCAAGCTGAAAGCTGCAATCTGACTTGACTCTATCAAAGGTGAATTCTAGCAGCAGAGGGAACAACTGTGAAAGGATCTACCAGGGCCATTGAAGAGGCGGGGACGAGGCTTCTGGTGGCGGCCGTGGAGGAGTAGGTCGCACATTCGGCAGCTCCCGTCTGGAATGGACTCCCAGACCTTTTTCAGGAGTTTCCATAGACTTTTTGGGGCAGACTGGTGAAGCAAACACTGCCAACTTCTATGAAACGGACCAGAAGTGTAACGGCCAAAGGAGCGGCACTGGAGCAACAGGAGAAGCGAGGGAAAGAAAACAAAATGGCGGCGGCCAGGGACAAAGGGGAGCTGCAGGAGTTCATCAAGCGCTGCTTCGAGGAGCAGCGCGAGGAAATCCACAAAGAGATGTTGGCGCCTACGCTTTCGGCAATTGAAGGACTTGGGATCACGCAGAAGACCCACGAAGCTAAGATCCAGGAGGTACAGAAAAGAGTCAGTCAGAACGAGGACGAGCTCGTGGGCCTGGCGGTGAGAGTGGAGCAGAACGAGGCGCGACACAAGAGGTGGGCGGGAAGACTCGAAGACCTGGAGAACAGGTCAAGGAGAAAGAATCTGCGAATCCTGGGTCTCCCTGAGGGAGTGGAGGGAGCTGATGCCGGGGCATACGCGAGCACGATGCTCGAGGCGATGATGGGCACGAAGGCCCCTTCGAGGGCGCTGGAGTTGGACGGGGCACATCGGGTGCTGGCGAAGAAGCCCCAGGCAAATGAGCCGCCAAGGGCGATGGTGGTGAGGTTCCACCGGTTCACGGACAGAGAGTGGGTCCTGAGATGGGCCAAGAAGGAGCGGAGCAGTAAGTGGGACAATGCAGAGATCCGAATATATCCGGACTGGAGCACGGAGGTTGCAAAGCGGAGAGTGGTTTTAAATGGGCCAAAGCGGCGTTGTACCGGAAAGAAGTGAAATTCGGAATGCTGCAGCCAGCGCGACTGTGGGTCACACACAAGGGCCAACACTATTACTTTGAAACGTCTGAAGAGGCGTGGACCTTTGTACAAGCCGAAAAGTTGGACTCTAACTGAGGGTTTGTGAGGGTGGGGGGGATGTTTTGGGGTTTGAGGTGTGATGGTTGTTGTATATAGGGGGTCATTCACGCGCAGGAAATGTTACATGGGCTGGGGGAGAGAGACAAGCCCGCGACAGGAGCTGCGCCAGAGGGGGCGGAGCGGGCTTTGGAAAGGCGGGAAGGGGAACAAAGGAATGCATATGGATTGGGAGACTCCCACGCGGGGAGGTCAATGGGACGGCGGGGGAAGCCGGGGTCAGCAGGCATCAGCTGACTTACGGGAGTGACATGGGGGGAGCAAAAAAGTTAGACAGGGGTCTAGCGGGGGGAGGGGGGGGGAAGGGGGGGAAAAGGGTTGCTGCTGCACTGGCCGAAAGGGAATGGGACACAGAAGAGGTGGTCGGGACGGGGGTCCCCCCTCTGGGGGACTGGAGGGTGAGGGAGGCGTCGACACGGGACTGGCCCAGAAAAGGAGATGGCTAGTTGGCGGGGCATGGGGGGGTGAGAGCCCTCCAATCCGGCTGATAACGTGGAATGTGAGGGGCCTGAATGGGCCGGTGAAGAGGGCTCGAGTGTTTGCGCACTTAAAGGGACTGAAGGCGGACGTGGCCATTCTCCAAGAGACACACCTGAAGGTGGCGGACCAGGTCAGGTTAAGAAAGGGATGGGTAGGACAGGTATTCCACTCGGGACTGGACACGAAGAATAGGGGGGTGGCAATATTGGTGGGAAAGCGGGTGTCATTTGAGGCCAAGACTATTGTAGTGGACAATGGAGGGCGATACGTGATGGTGAGCGGTAGGCTGCAAGGGGCGTGGGTGGTGTTGGTAAACGTATACGCCCCGAACTGGGATGATGCAGGATTCATGAAGCGCATGTTGGGGTGCATTCCGGACCTGGAGATAGGAGGCCTGATAATGGGAGGGGACTTCAATACAGTGTTGGATCCAGCACTGGACTGCTCCAAATCAAGGACTGGAAAGAGGCCGGCGGCGGCCAAGGTACTTGGGGGGTTTATGGATCAGATGGGGGGAGTGGACCCATGGCGGTTTGCAAGGCCGCAGGCCAGGGGATTTTCTTTCTTCTCCCATGTACACAAAGCCTACTCCCGGATAGATTTCTTTGTTCTGGGTATGGCGCTCATCCCGAGGGTGGAGGGGACGGAGTATTCGGCTCTAGCCGTTTCGGACCATGCCCCGCACTGGGTGGAACTGGAGCTGGGAGAGGAGAGGGACCAACGCCCGTTGTGGCGGCTGGATGTGGGACTGCTGGCGGACAAGGTGGTGTGTGGGAAGGTGAGGGGGTGTATCGAAAGGTACTTGGAGGCCAACGACAACGGGGAGGTGCGGGTGGGGGTGGTATGGGAGGAGTTGAAGACTAGACCTTTCTGGGCCTTCAGGGGCGAGCTAATTTCCATTAGGGCTCATAGGGAGAAGACAGAGGGTATGGAAAGGGAGAGGTTAGTGGGGGAGATTTTGAGAGTGGACAGGAGATACGCAGAGGCCCCGGAGGAAAGATTACTTGGGGGAAGACGACGGCTCCAGACGGAGTTTGACCTGTTGACCACAGGGAAGGCGGAGGCACAGTGGAGGAAAGCCCAGGGGGCGACCTACGAGTATGGGGAAAAGGCTAGTCGGATGCTGGCACACCAGCTCCGTAAGCGGATGGCAGCAAGGGAAATAGGGGGAGTCAAAGATGGAAGGGGAGCCACGGTTCGGAGTGCGACGAAAATAAACGAGATATTCAAGGCCTTTTATGAAGAGCTGTACAGATCCCAGCCCCCAGCGGGGGAAGAGGGTATGAGACGATTCCTAGATCAGCTGAGATTCCCGAGGGTGGAGGAGCAAGAGGTGGCTGGTTTGGGGGCACCAATTGGGTTGGAGGAGCTGAGCAAGGGTTTGGGGAGCATGCAGGCGGGGAAGGCCCTGGGACCGGACGGATTCCCAGTGGAGTTCTACAGGAAGTACGCAGACCTGTTGGCCCCGCTACTGGTGAGGACCTTTAATGAGGCAAGAGAGGAGGGGACCCTGCCCCCGACAATGTCGGAAGCGACAATTTCTTTGATCCTAAAGCGGGACAAGGACCCACTGCAATGTGGATCGTACAGGCCAATCTCGCTCCTCAATGTGGATGCAAAGTTGCTGGCAAAAGTGCTGGCCACGAGGATCGAGGACTGTGTCCCGGGGGTAATCCACGAGGACCAGACGGGATTTGTAAAGGGCAGGCAACTAAACACCAATGTGCGGCGGCTCTTAAACGTGATAATGATGCCATCGGAGGAGGGAGAGGCAGAGATGGTGGCAGCTATGGACGCGGAGAAGGCCTTTGACCGAGTAAAGTGGGAGTACCTCTGGGAGGTGCTGCGTAGGTTTGGGTTCGGGGTAGTGTTTATCAATTGGGTTCTTTACAGCGCCCTGATGGCGAGTGCAGTGATGAACCGGCGGAGGTGGGAGTACTTTCGACTGTACCGAGGGACGAGGCAGGGGTGCCCCCTGTCCCCCCTGTTGTTCGCATTGGCGATCGAACCATTGGCCATGTCATTGAGGGAGTCTAATAAATGGAGGGGGGTGGTCCGAGGGGGAGAAGGGCATCGGGTGTCGCTATATGCGGGTGACCTGTTGCTGTACGTGGCGGATCCAATGGAGGGGATGGTGGAGGTCATGCAGACTCTCAGGGAGTTTGGGGAGTTTTCGGGCTATAAGCTCAATGTAGGGAAGAGTGAGCTCTTTGTATTACAGGCGGGGGACCAAGAAAGAGGGATAGGAGACCTACCGCTGAGGAGGGCAGAGGGGAGCTTTCGGTATCTGGGGATCCAGATAGCCAGGAGTTGGGGGACCCGACATAAACTGAATCTGACGAGGTTGGTGGAGCAAATGGAGGAGGATTTCAAAAGATGGGACATGTTACCGCTCTCGCTGGCGGGTAGAGTGTAATCGGTCAAAATGGTGGTCCTGCCGAGGTTTCTGTTTGTGTTTCAGTGCCTTCCCATCGTGATCACTAAGGCCTTTTTTAAGAGAGTAGGCAGGAGTATTATGGGGTTTGTGTGGGCGAATAAGACACCGAGAGTAAGGAGAGGGTTCCTGGAACACAGTAGGGACCGAGGAGGGTTGGCGCTGCCAAACCTGGGGAGCTACTACTGGGCAGCAAATGTGGCGATGATCCGCAAGTGGGTTATGGAGGGAGAGGGGGCGGCATGGAAGAGGATGGAGATGGCGTCCTGTAAAGGAACGAGCCTGGGGGCGTTGGTGACGGCACCACTGCCGCTCTCGCCGACAAAGTATACCACGAGCCCGGTGGTGGCGGCAACGCTAAGGATCTGGGGCCAGTGGAGATGGCACCGGGGTGCAATGGGAGCATCGGTGTGGTCCCCGATCAGGGGTAACCACCGGTTTGTCCCGGGGAAGATGGACGGGGGGTTCCAGAGCTGGCATCGGGCGGGGATTGGAAGAATGGGGGACCTGTTCATTGACAGGACGTTTGCGAGCCTAGGGGCACTGGAGGAGAAGTTTGAGTTACCCCCGGGAAATACCTTTAGATATATGCAGGTGAGGGCCTTTGTGAGGCGACAGGTGAGGGAATTCCCGTTGCTCCCGGCACAAGAAGTTCAAGATAGGGTGATCACGGGTGTATAGGTCGGGGAGGGCAAGGTGTCGGAAATACACCAGGAGTTGAAAGAAGAGGGGGAAGCGCTGGTAGAAGAGTTGAAGGGTAAATGGGAGGAGGAGCTGGGGGAGGAGATCGAGGAAGGTGTGTGGGCTGATGCCCTAGGTAGGGTTAATTCCTCCTCCTCGTGTGCCAGGCTCAGTCTGATACAATTTAAGGTGGTCCACAGAGCGCACTTGACGGGGGCGAGGTTGAGTAGGTTCTTTGGGGTAGAGGACAGATGTGGAAGGTGCTCAGGGAGCCCGGCGAACCATGTCCATATGTTTTGGTCATGCCCGGCACTGGAGGGGTTCTGGAGAGGAGTGGCGGGAGCAATATCTCAGGTGGTGAAAGTCCGGGTCAAGCCAAGCTGGGGGCTAGCAATATTTGGAGTAGTGGACGAACCGGGAGTGCAGGGGGCGAAAGAGGCCGGCATTCTGGCCTTTGCGTCCCTAGTAGCCCGGCGAAGGATCTTGCTAATGTGGAAGGAGGCGAAGCCCCCCAGCCTGGAGGCCTGGATAAATGATATGGCTGGGTTCATAAAGTTGGAGAGGATTAAGTTCGCCTTGAGAGGGTCTGCGCAGGAGTTCTACAGGCGGTGGCAACCGTTCCTAGACTATCTCGCGGAGCGTTAGAGGAAGGTCGGTCAGCAGCAGCAGCAATCTTGGGGGGGGGGGACATCCTGGGGGGGGAGAGGGGACTGCTTGGGAGGGTGGATGAGCAAGAGCTAACATGAAAGGTTGGGGAAACTGGCACGTACGGGTGAGAGCCAGTGTACAAAGCTGTATAAATATATCATTTGGCCATGTATATAACTTGCTCTGCCCGATTTCTCGTTTTTTTTGGTGACGGGGGGGGGTGAGGTTGTTGTTTTTAAGGGAGAAAAATTGTGTTAAAAAACTTTAATAAATATATTTTTTAAAAAGGAGAGTGTGTGTGAGAGCGGGTGTGTGAGAGAGAGAGAGAGTGTGTGAGAGCGGGTGAGTGTGTGTGAGAGTGTGTGTGAGAGAGAGAGTGTGTGTGAGAGCGGGTGTGTGAGAGAGAGAGAGTGTGTGTGAGAGCAGGTGTGTGAGAGAGAGAGAGTGTGTGTGAGAGCGGGTGAGTGTGTGAGTGTGTGTGAGAGCGGGTGTGTGTGTGAGAGTGGGTGTGTGTGTGAGAGTGTGTGTGAGAGAGAGAGTGTGTGTGAGAGCGGGTGTGTGTGAGAGAGAGAATGTGTGTGAGAGCGGGTGTGTGAGAGAGAGAGTGTGTGTGAGAGCGTGTGTGTGTGAGAGAGAGAGTGTGTGTGAGAGAGAGACTGTGTGTGTGAGAGCGTGTGTGTGAGAGAGAGAGAGAAAGTGTGTGTGTGAGAGTGTGTGTGTGAGAGAGTGTGTGTGACAGTGGGTGTATGAGAGACCGAGAGTGTGTGTGAGAGCGGGCGTGTGTGTGAGAGTGTGTAAGAGAGCGTGTGTGTGTGAGAGTGTCTGTGAGAGCGGGTGTGTGAGTGAGAGAGTGTGTGTGAGAGCGGGTGTTTGAGAGAGAGAGTGTGTAAGAGAGTGGGTGTGGTGTGAGAGTGCGTGTGAGCGGGTGTGTGTGTGAGAGCGGGTGTTTGAGAGAGAGAGTTTGTGTGAGAGCGGGTGTGTGTGTGAGAGTGTGTGAGAGAGAGAGTGTGTGTCAGAGCGGGTGAGTGTGAGTGAGAGAGTGTGTGTGTGAGAGAGAGAGTGTGTGAGAGAGAGAGTGTGTGTGTGAGCGTGTGTGTCAGAGAGAGAGTGTGTGTGAGAGCAGGTGTGTGTGTGAAAGAGAGAGTGCATGTGAGAGCGGGTGTGTGAGAGAGAGAGAGTGTGTGTGAGAGCTGGTGTGTGTGTGAAAGAGAGAGTGTGTGTGAGAGCGGGTGTGTGTGAGAGAGAGAGTGTGTGTGTGAGAGCGGGTGTGTGAGAGAGAGTGTGTGTGAGAGCGGGTGTGGGAGAGAGAGCGTGTGTGTGAGAGAGACAGTGTGTGAGAGAGTGTGTGAGAGAGAGAGTGTGTGAGAGAGAGAGAGTGTGTGTGAGAGAGAGAGAGTGTGTGTGAGAGAGAGAGTGTGTGCGTGAGCGTGTGTGAGTGAGAGAGCGGGTGTGTGTGTGGGAGTGTGTGTGAGAGCGGGTGTGTGTGTGAGAGAGAGTGTGTGTGTGAGAGCGGGTGTGTGTGAGAGAGTGTGTGTGAGAGCGGGTGTGTGAGAGAGAGAGTGTGTGTGAGAGCGTGTGTGTGTGAGAGAGAGAGTGTGTGTGAGAGAGAGACTGTGTGTGTGAGAGCGTGTGTGTGAGAAAGAGAGAGAAAGTGTGTGTGTGAGAGTATGTGTGTGAGAGAGTGTGTGTGACAGCGGGTGTATGAGAGACCGAGAGTGTGTGTGAGAGCGGGTGTGTGTGTGAGAGTGTGTAAGAGAGCGTGTGTGTGTGAGAGTGTGTGTGAGAGCGGGTGTGGTGTGTGAGCGGGTGTGTGTGTGAGAGCGGGTGTGTGAGCGAGAGAGTGCGTGAAAGCGGGTGTGTGTGTGAGAGTGTGTGAGAGAGCGGGTGTGTGTGTGAGAGTGTGTGTGAGAGCGGGTGTGTGTGTGAGAGTGTGTGTTAGAGAGAGAGTGTGTGTCAGAGTGGGTGTGTGTGAGAGAGAGAGTGTGTGTGAGAGAGAGAGAGTGTGTGAGAGAGAGAGAGTGTGTGAGAGAGAGAGTGTGTGTGTGAGCGTGTGTGTCAGAGAGAGAGTGTGTGTGAGAGAGAGAGTGTGTGTGAGAGTGGGTGTGTCAGTCAGAGAGAGAGTGTGTGTGAGAGAAAGAGTGTGTGTGAGAGCGGGTGTGTGTGTGAAAGAGAGAGTGCGTGTGAGAGCGGGTGTGTGAGAGAGAGAGAGTGTGTGTGAGAGCGGGTGTGTGAGAGAGAGAGTGTGTGTGAGAGCGGGTGTGTGAGAGAGAGCATGTGTGTGAGAGAGAGAGTGTGTGAGAGAGTGTGTGAGAGAGAGAGAGTGTGTGCCAGAGAGAGATTGTGTGTGTGAGCGTGGGTGTGAGAGAGAGAGCGGGTGTGTGTGTGAGAGTGTGTGTGTGTGAGAGAAGAGTGTGTGTGAGAGCGGGTGTGTGAGAGAGAGAGTGTGTGTGAGAGCGTGTGTGTGTGAGAGAGAGAGTGTGTGTGAGAGAGAGACTGTGTGTGAGAGGGAGAGAGAAAGTGTGTGTGTGAGAGTGTGTGTGTGAGAGAGTGTGTGTGACAGCGGGTGAGTGAGAGACCGAGAGTGTGTGTGAGAGCGGGTGTGTGTGTGAGAGTGTGTGAGAGAGCGTGTGTGTGTGTGAGAGTGTCTGTGAGAGCGGGTGTGTGAGTAAGAGAGTGCGTGTGAGTGCGTGTGGGTGAGAGTGAGAGAGAGGGAGTGTGTGTGAGAGAGTGTGTGTGAGAGCGGGTGTTTGAAAGAGAGAGAGTGTGTGTGAGATCGGGTGTGGTGTGAGAGTGTGTGTGAGCGGGTATGTGTGTGAGAGCGGGTGTGTGAGCGAGAGAGTGTGTGTGTGAGCGTGTGTGTCAGAGAGAGAGTGTGTGTGAGAGAGAGAGTGTGTGTGAGAGTGGGTGTGTCAGTCAGAGAGAGAGTGTGTGTGAGAGAAAGAGTGTGTGTGAGAGCGGGTGTGTGTGTGAAAGAGAGAGTGCGTGTGAGAGCGGGTGTGAGAGAGAGAGAGTGTGTGTGAGAGCGGGTGTGTGAGAGAGAGAGTGTGTGTGAGAGCGGGTGTGTGAGAGAGAGCATGTGTGTGAGAGAGAGAGTGTGTGAGAGAGTGTGTGAGAGAGAGAGAGTGTGTGCCAGAGAGAGATTGTGTGTGTGAGCGTGGGTGTGAGAGAGAGAGCGGGTGTGTGTGTGAGAGTGTGTGTGTGTGAGAGAAGAGTGTGTGTGAGAGCGGGTGTGTGAGAGAGAGAGTGTGTGTGAGAGCGTGTGTGTGTGAGAGAGAGAGTGTGTGTGAGAGAGAGACTGTGTGTGAGAGGGAGAGAGAAAGTGTGTGTGTGAGAGTGTGTGTGTGAGAGAGTGTGTGTGACAGCGGGTGAGTGAGAGACCGAGAGTGTGTGTGAGAGCGGGTGTGGTGTGAGAGTGTGTGTGAGCGGGTATGTGTGTGAGAGCGGGTGTGTGAGCGAGAGAGTGTGTGTGTGAGCGTGTGTGTCAGAGAGAGAGTGTGTGTGAGAGAGAGAGTGTGTGTGAGAGTGGGTGTGTCAGTCAGAGAGAGAGTGTGTGTGAGAGAAAGAGTGTGTGTGAGAGCGGGTGTGTGTGTGAAAGAGAGAGTGCGTGTGAGAGCGGGTGTGTGAGAGAGAGAGAGTGTGTGTGAGAGCGGGTGTGTGAGAGAGAGAGTGTGTGTGAGAGCGGGTGTGTGAGAGAGAGCATGTGTGTGAGAGAGAGAGTGTGTGAGAGAGTGTGTGAGAGAGAGAGAGTGTGTGCCAGAGAGAGATTGTGTGTGTGAGCGTGGGTGTGAGAGAGAGAGCGGGTGTGTGTGTGAGAGTGTGTGTGTGTGAGAGAAGAGTGTGTGTGAGAGCGGGTGTGTGAGAGAGAGAGTGTGTGTGAGAGCGTGTGTGTGTGAGAGAGAGAGCGTGTGTGAGAGAGAGACTGTGTGTGAGAGGGAGAGAGAAAGTGTGTGTGTGAGAGTGTGTGTGTGAGAGAGTGTGTGTGACAGCGGGTGAGTGAGAGACCGAGAGTGTGTGTGAGAGCGGGTGTGTGTGTGAGAGTTTGTGAGAGAGCGTGTGTGTGTGTGAGAGTGTCTGTGAGAGCGGGTGTGTGAGTAAGAGAGTGCGTGTGAGAGCGTGTGGGTGAGAGTGAGAGAGAGGGAGTGTGTGTGAGAGAGTGTGTGTGAGAGCGGGTGTTTGAAAGAGAGAGAGTGTGTGTGAGATCGGGTGTGGTGTGAGAGTGTGTGTGAGCGGGTATGTGTGTGAGAGCGGGTATGTGAGCGAGAGAGTGTGTGAGAGAGCGTGTGTGTGTGAGAGTGTGTGAGAGAGAGAGAGTGTGTGTGAGAGAGAGAGAGTGTGTGTGAGAGAGAGAGTGTGTGCGTGAGCGTGTGTGAGTGAGAGAGCGGGTGTGTGTGTGGGAGTGTGTGTGAGAGCGGGTGTGTGTGTGAGAGAGAGTGTGTGTGTGAGAGCGGATGTGTGTGAGAGAGTGTGTGTGAGAGCGGGTGTGTGAGAGAGAGAGTGTGTGTGAGAGCGTGTGTGTGTGAGAGAGAGAGTGTGTGTGAGAGAGAGACTGTGTGTGTGAGAGCGTGTGTGTGAGAAAGAGAGAGAAAGTGTGTGTGTGAGAGTGTGTGTGTGAGAGAGTGTGTGTGACAGCGGGTGTATGAGAGACCGAGAGTGTGTGTGAGAGCGGGTGTGTGTGTGAGAGTGTGTAAGAGAGCGTGTGTGTGTGAGAGTGCGTGTGAGAGCGGGTGTGGTGTGTGAGCGGGTGTGTGTGTGAGAGCGGGTGTGTGAGCGAGAGAATGCGTGAAAGCGGGTGTGTGTGTGAGAGTGTGTGAGAGAGCGGGTGTGTGTGTGAGAGTGTGTGTGAGAGCGGGTGTGTGTGTGAGAGTGTGTGTTAGAGAGAGAGTGTGTGTCAGAGTGGGTGTGTGTGAGAGATAGAGTGTGTGTGAGAGAGAGAGAGTGTGTGAGAGAGAGAGTGTGTGAGAGAGAGAGTGTGTGTGTGAGCGTGTGTGTCAGAGAGAGAGTGTGTGTGAGAGAGAGAGTGTGTGTGAGAGTGGGTGTGTCAGTCAGAGAGAGAGTGTGTGTGAGAGAAAGAGTGTGTGTGAGAGGGGGTGTGTGTGTGAAAGAGAGAGTGCGTGTGAGAGCGGGTGTGTGAGAGAGAGAGAGTGTGTGTGAGAGCGGGTGTGTGAGAGAGAGAGTGTGTGTGAGAGCGGGTGTGTGAGAGAGAGCATGTGTGTGAGAGAGAGAGTGTGTGAGAGAGTGTGTGAGAGAGAGAGAGTGTGTGCCAGAGAGAGATTGTGTGTGTGAGCGTGGGTGTGAGAGAGAGAGCGGGTGTGTGTGTGAGAGTGTGTGTGTGTGAGAGAAGAGTGTGTGTGAGAGCGGGTGTGTGAGAGAGAGAGTGTGTGTGAGAGCGTGTGTGTGTGAGAGAGAGAGTGTGTGTGAGAGAGAGACTGTGTGTGAGAGAGTGTGTGTGACAGCGGGTGAGTGAGAGACCGAGAGTGTGTGTGAGAGCGGGTGTGTGTGTGAGAGTTTGTGAGAGAGCGTGTGTGTGTGTGAGAGTGTCTGTGAGAGCGGGTGTGTGAGTAAGAGAGTGCGTGTGAGAGCGTGTGGGTGAGAGTGAGAGAGAGGGAGTGTGTGTGAGAGTGTGTGTGTGAGAGCGGGTGTTTGAAAGAGAGAGAGTGTGTGTGAGATCGGGTGTGGTGTGAGAGTGTGTGTGAGCGGGTATGTGTGTGAGAGCGGGTGTGTGAGCGAGAGAGTGTGTGAGAGAGCGTGTGTGTGTGAGAGTGTGTGTGAGAGAGAGAGTGTGTGTGAGAGCGGGTGTTTGATAGAGAGAGAGTGTGTGTGAGAGCGGGTGTGTGTGTGAGAGTGTGTGAGAGAGCGTGTGTATGTGTGAGAGTGTCTGTGAGAGCGGGTATGTGAGTAAGAGAGTGTGTGTGAGAGCGTGTTAGTGAGAGAGAGAGAGAGGGAGTGTGTGTGAGAGAGTGTGTGTTAGAGCGGGTGTTTGAGAGAGAGAGAGTGTGTGTGAGAGCGGGTGTGGTGTGTGAGCGGGTGTGTGTGTGAGAATGTGTTTGAGAGAGAGAGTGTGTGTCAGAGTGGGTGTGTGTGAGACAGAGAGTGTGTGTGAGAGAGAGAGAGAGAGAGTGTGTGAGAGAGAGAGAGTGTGTGAGAGAGAGAGTGTTTGTGTGAGCGTGTGTGTCAGAGAGAGAGTGTGTGTGTGTGAGAGTGTGTGTGAGAGCGGGTGTGGTGTGTGAGCGGGTGTGTGTGTGAGAGCGGGTGTGTGAGCGAGAGAGTGTGTGTGAAAGCGGGTGTGTGCGTGAGAGTGTGTGAGAGAGCGGGTGTGTGTGTGAGAGTGTGTGTGAGAGCGGGTGTGTGTGTCAGAGTGTGCGTTAGAGAGAGAGTGTGTTTCAGAGTGGGTGTGTGTGAGAGAGAGAGTGTGTGTGAGAGAGAGAGTGTGTGAGAGAGAGAGAGTGTGTGAGAGAGAGAGTGTGTGTGTGAGTGTGTGTGTCAGAGAGAGAGTGTGTGTGAGAGAGAGAGTGTGTGTGAGAGTGGGTGTGTCAGAGAGAGAGTGTGTGTGAGAGAAAGAGTGTGTGTGAGAGCGGGTGTGTGTGTGAAAGAGAGAGTGCGTGTGAGAGCGGGTGTGTGAGAGAGAGAGAGAGTGTGTGTGAGAGCAGGTGTGTGTGTGAAAGAGAGAGTGTGTGTGAGAGCGGGTGTGTGAGAGAGAGAGAGAGTGTGTGTGAGAGCGGGTGTGTGAGAGAGAGAGTGTGTGTGAGAGCGGGTGTGTGAGAGAGAGCGTGTGTGTGAGAGAGAGAGTGTGTGAGAGCGGTGTGTGTGTGAGAGTGTGTGATAGACAGAGTGTGTGTGTGAGAGCGTGTGTGTGTGAGAGAAGAGTGTGTGTGAGAGCGGGTGTGTGAGAGAGAGAGTGTGTGTGAGAGTGTGTGTATGAGAGAGAGAGTGTGTGTGAGAGAGAGACTGTGTGAGAGAGGGAGAGAGAAAGTGTGTGTGTGAGAGTGTGTGTGTGAGAGAGTGTGTGTGCCAGCGGGTGAGTGAGAGACCGAGAGTGTGTGTGAGAGCGGGTGTGTGTGTGAGAGTGTGTGAGAGAGCGTGTGTGTGTGTGAGAGTGATTGTGAGAGCGGGTGTGTGAGTAAGAGAGTGTGTGTGAGAGCGTGTGGGTGAGAGAGAGCGAGAGGGAGTGTGTGTGAGAGCGGGAGTTTGAAAGAGAGAGAGTGTGTGTGAGAGCGGGTGTGGTGTGAGAGTGTGTGTGAGCTGGTATGTGTGTGAGAGCGGGTGTGTGAGCGAGAGTGTGTGAGAGAGCGGGTGTGTGTGTGAGAGTGTGTGTGAGAGAGAGAGTGTGTGTGAGAGCGGGTGTTTGATAGAGAGAGAGTGTGTGTGAGAGCGGGTGTGTGTGTGAGAGTGTGTGAGAGAGCGTGTGTGTGTGTGAGAGTGTCTGTGAGAGCGGGTATGTGAGTAAGAGAGTGTGTGTGAGAGCGTGTGTGTGAGAGAGAGAGAGAGGGAGTGTGTGTGAGAGAGTGTGTGTTAGAGCGGGTGTTTGAGAGAGAGAGAGTGTGTGTGAGAGCGGGTGTGGTGTGTGAGCGGGTGTGTGTGTGAGAGCGAGTGTGTGAGCGAGAGAGTGTGTGTGAAAGCGGGTGTGTGTGTGAGAGTGTGTGAGAGAGCGGGGGGTATGTGAGTGTGTGTATGAGAGCGGGTGTGTGTGTGAGAATATGTTTGAGAGAGAGAGTGTGTGTCAGAGTGGGTGTGTGTGAGAGAGAGAGTGTGTGTGAGAGAGAGAGAGAGAGAGTGTGTGAGAGAGAGTGTGTGAGAGAGAGAGTGTGTGTGAGAGAGAGAGAGTGTGTGAGAGAGAGAGAGTGTGTGAGAGAGAGAGTGTGTGTGTGAGTGTGTGTGTCAGAGAGAGAGTGTGTGTGAGAGAGAGAGTGTGTGTGAGAGTGGGTGTGTCAGAGAGAGAGTGTGTGTGAGAGAAAGAGTGTGTGTGAGAGCGGGTGTGTGTGTGAAAGAGAGAGTGCGTGTGAGAGCGGGTGTGTGAGAGAGAGAGAGTGTGTGTGAGAGCAGGTGTGTGTGTGAAAGAGAGAGTGTGTGTGAGAGCGGGTGTGTGAGAGAGAGAGAGAGTGTGTGTGAGAGCGGGTGTGTGAGAGAGAGAGTGTGTGTGAGAGCGGGTGTGTGAGAGAGAGCATGTGTGTGAGAGAGAGAGTGTGTGAGAGAGTGTGTGAGAGAGAGAGAGTGTGTGTCAGAGAGAGAGTGTGTGTGTGAGCGTGGGTGTGAGAGAGAGAGCGTGTGTGTGTGTGTGAGTGTGTGTGAGAGCGGTGTGTGTGTGAGAGTGTGTGATAGAGAGAGTGTGTGTGTGAGAGCGTGTGTGTGTGAGAGAAGAGTGTGTGTGAGCGCGGGTGTGTGAGAGAGAGAGTGTGTGTGAGAGCGTGTGTGTGTGAGAGAGAGAGTGTGTGTGAGAGAGAGACTGTGTGAGAGAGGGAGAGAGAAAGTGTGTGTGTGAGAGTGTGTGTGTGAGAGCGTGTGTGTGACAGCGGGTGAGTGAGAGACCGAGAGTGTGTGTGAGAGCGGGTGTGTGTGTGAGAGTGTGTGAGAGAGAGCGTGTGTGTGTGTGAGAGTGATTGTGAGAGCGGGTGTGTGAGTAAGAGAGTGTGTGTGAGAGCGTGTGGGTGAGAGAGAGAGAGAGGGAGTGTGTGTGAGAGAGTGTGTGTGAGAGCGGGTGTTTGAAAGAGAGAGAGTGTGTGTGAGAGCGGGTGTGGTGTGAGAGTGTGTGTGAGCGGGTATGTGTGTGAGAGCGGGTGTGTGAGCGAGAGAGTGTGTGAGAGAGCATGTGTGTGTGTGAGAGTGTGTGTGTGTGTGAGAGTGTGTGAGAGAGCGTGTGTGTGTGTGAGAGTGTCTGTGAGAGCGGGTATGTGAGTAAGAGAGTGTGTGTGAGAGCGTGTGTGTGAGAGAGAGAGAGCGGGAGTGTGTGTGAGAGAGTGTGTGTTAGAGCGGGTGTTTGAGAGAGAGTGAGAGTGTGTGTGAGAGCGGGTGTGGTGTGTGAGCGGGTGTGTGTGTGAGAGCGAGTGTGTGAGCGAGAGAGTGTGTGTGAAAGCGGGTGTGTGTGTGAGAGTGTGTGAGAGAGCGGGGGTATGTGAGAGTGTGTGTGAGAGCGGGTGTGTGTGTGAGAATGTGTTTGAGAGAGAGAGTGTGTGTCAGAGTGGCTGTGTGTGAGAGAGAGAGTGTGTGTGAGAGAGAGAGAGAGAGAGTGTGTGAGAGAGAGAGAGTGTGTGAGAGAGAGAGTGTGTGTGTGAGCGTGTGTGTCAGAGAGAGAGTGTGTGTGAGAGAGAGAGTGTGTGTGAGAGTGGGTGTTTCAGTCAGAGAGAGAGTGTGTGTGAGAGAAAGAGTGTGTGTGAGAGCGGGTGTGTGTGTGAAAGAGAGAGTGCGTGTGAGAGCAGGTGTGTGAGAGAGAGAGAGTGTGTGTGAGAGCGGGTGAGTGTGTGTGAGAGTGTGTGTGAGAGAGAGAGTGTGTGTGAGAGCGGGTGTGTGAGAGAGAGAGAGTGTGTGTGAGAGCAGGTGTGTGAGAGAGAGAGAGTGTGTGTGAGAGCGGGTGAGTGTGTGAGTGTGTGTGAGAGCGGGTGTGTGTGTGAGAGTGGGTGTGTGTGTGAGAGTGTGTGTGAGAGAGAGAGTGTGTGTGAGAGCGGGTGTGTGTGAGAGAGAGAATGTGTGTGAGAGCGGGTGTGTGAGAGAGAGAGTGTGTGTGAGAGCGTGTGTGTGTGAGAGAGAGAGTGTGTGTGAGAGAGAGACTGTGTGTGTGAGAGCGTGTGTGTGAGAGAGAGAGAGAAAGTGTGTGTGTGAGAGTGTGTGTGTGAGAGAGTGTGTGTGACAGTGGGTGTATGAGAGACCGAGAGTGTGTGTGAGAGCGGGCGTGTGTGTGAGAGTGTGTAAGAGAGCGTGTGTGTGTGAGAGTGTCTGTGAGAGCGGGTGTGTGAGTGAGAGAGTGTGTGTGAGAGCGGGTGTTTGCGAGAGAGAGTGTGTAAGAGAGTGGGTGTGGTGTGAGAGTGCGTGTGAGCGGGTGTGTGTGTGAGAGCGGGTGTTTGAGAGAGAGAGTTTGTGTGAGAGCGGGTGTGTGTGTGAGAGTGTGTGAGAGAGAGAGTGTGTGTCAGAGCGGGTGAGTGTGAGTGAGAGAGTGTGTGTGTGAGAGAGAGAGTGTGTGAGAGAGAGAGTGTGTGTGTGAGCGTGTGTGTCAGAGAGAGAGTGTGTGTGAGAGCAGGTGTGTGTGTGAAAGAGAGAGTGCATGTGAGAGCGGGTGTGTGAGAGAGAGAGAGTGTGTGTGAGAGCTGGTGTGTGTGTGAAAGAGAGAGTGTGTGTGAGAGCGGGTGTGTGTGAGAGAGAGAGTGTGTGTGTGAGAGCGGGTGTGTGAGAGAGAGTGTGTGTGAGAGCGGGTGTGGGAGAGAGAGCGTGTGTGTGAGAGAGACAGTGTGTGAGAGAGTGTGTGAGAGAGAGAGTGTGTGAGAGAGAGAGAGTGTGTGTGAGAGAGAGAGAGTGTGTGTGAGAGAGAGAGTGTGTGCGTGAGCGTGTGTGAGTGAGAGAGCGGGTGTGTGTGTGGGAGTGTGTGTGAGAGCGTGTGTGTGTGTGAGAGAGAGTGTGTGTGTGAGAGCGGGTGTGTGTGAGAGAGTGTGTGTGAGAGCGGGTGTGTGAGAGAGAGAGTGTGTGTGAGAGCGTGTGTGTGTGAGAGAGAGAGTGTGTGTGAGAGAGAGACTGTGTGTGTGAGAGCGTGTGTGTGAGAAAGAGAGAGAAAGTGTGTGTGTGAGAGTATGTGTGTGAGAGAGTGTGTGTGACAGCGGGTGTATGAGAGACCGAGAGTGTGTGTGAGAGCGGGTGTGTGTGTGAGAGTGTGTAAGAGAGCGTGTGTGTGTGAGAGTGTGTGTGAGAGCGGGTGTGGTGTGTGAGCGGGTGTGTGTGTGAGAGCGGGTGTGTGAGCGAGAGAGTGCGTGAAAGCGGGTGTGTGTGTGAGAGTGTGTGAGAGAGCGGGTGTGTGTGTGAGAGTGTGTGTGAGAGCGGGTGTGTGTGTGAGAGTGTGTGTTAGAGAGAGAGTGTGTGTGTGAGCGTGTGTGTCAGAGAGAGAGTGTGTGTGAGAGAGAGAGTGTGTGTGAGAGTGGGTGTGTCAGTCAGAGAGAGAGTGTGTGTGATAGAAAGAGTGTGTGTGAGAGCGGGTGTGTGTGTGAAAGAGAGAGTGCGTGTGAGAGCGGG
>NC_092718.1:87049164-87054164 GCF_047496885.1 Scyliorhinus torazame
TGAGAGAGTGTGTGTGAGAGCGGGTGTTTGAGAGAGAGAGTGTGTAAGAGAGTGGGTGTGGTGTGAGAGTGCGTGTGAGCGGGTGTGTGTGTGAGAGCGGGTGTTTGAGAGAGAGAGTTTGTGTGAGAGCGGGTGTGTGTGTGAGAGTGTGTGAGAGAGAGAGTGTGTGTCAGAGCGGGTGAGTGTGAGTGAGAGAGTGTGTGTGTGAGAGAGAGAGTGTGTGAGAGAGAGAGTGTGTGTGTGAGCGTGTGTGTCAGAGAGAGAGTGTGTGTGAGAGCAGGTGTGTGTGTGAAAGAGAGAGTGCATGTGAGAGCGGGTGTGTGAGAGAGAGAGAGTGTGTGTGAGAGCTGGTGTGTGTGTGAAAGAGAGAGTGTGTGTGAGAGCGGGTGTGTGTGAGAGAGAGAGTGTGGGTGTGAGAGCGGGTGTGTGAGAGAGAGTGTGTGTGAGAGCGGGTGTGGGAGAGAGAGCGTGTGTGTGAGAGAGACAGTGTGTGAGAGAGTGTGTGAGAGAGAGAGTGTGTGAGAGAGAGAGAGTGTGTGTGAGAGAGAGAGAGTGTGTGTGAGAGAGAGAGTGTGTGCGTGAGCGTGTGTGAGTGAGAGAGCGGGTGTGTGTGTGGGAGTGTGTGTGAGAGCGGGTGTGTGTGTGAGAGAGAGTGTGTGTGTGAGAGCGGGTGTGTGTGTGAAAGAGAGAGTGCATGTGAGAGCGGGTGTGTGAGAGAGAGAGAGTGTGTGTGAGAGCTGGTGTGTGTGTGAAAGAGAGAGTGTGTGTGAGAGCGGGTGTGTGTGAGAGAGAGAGTGTGTGTGTGAGAGCGGGTGTGTGAGAGAGAGTGTGTGTGAGAGCGGGTGTGGGAGAGAGAGCGTGTGTGTGAGAGAGACAGTGTGTGAGAGAGTGTGTGAGAGAGAGAGTGTGTGAGAGAGAGAGAGTGTGTGTGAGAGAGAGAGAGTGTGTGTGAGAGAGAGAGTGTGTGCGTGAGCGTGTGTGAGTGAGAGAGCGGGTGTGTGTGTGGGAGTGTGTGTGAGAGCGGGTGTGTGTGTGAGAGAGAGTGTGTGTGTGAGAGCGGGTGTGTGTGAGAGAGTGTGTGTGAGAGCGGGTGTGTGAGAGAGAGAGTGTGTGTGAGAGCGTGTGTGTGTGAGAGAGAGAGTGTGTGTGAGAGAGAGACTGTGTGTGTGAGAGCGTGTGTGTGAGAAAGAGAGAGAAAGTGTGTGTGTGAGAGTATGTGTGTGAGAGAGTGTGTGTGACAGCGGGTGTATGAGAGACCGAGAGTGTGTGTGAGAGCGGGTGTGTGTGTGAGAGTGTGTAAGAGAGCGTGTGTGTGTGAGAGTGTGTGTGAGAGCGGGTGTGGTGTGTGAGCGGGTGTGTGTGTGAGAGCGGGTGTGTGAGCGAGAGAGTGCGTGAAAGCGGGTGTGTGTGTGAGAGTGTGTGAGAGAGCGGGTGTGTGTGTGAGAGTGTGTGTGAGAGCGGGTGTGTGTGTGAGAGTGTGTGTTAGAGAGAGAGTGTGTGTCAGAGTGGGTGTGTGTGAGAGAGAGAGTGTGTGTGAGAGAGAGAGAGTGTGTGAGAGAGAGAGAGTGTGTGAGAGAGAGAGTGTGTGTGTGAGCGTGTGTGTCAGAGAGAGAGTGTGTGTGAGAGAGAGAGTGTGTGTGAGAGTGGGTGTGTCAGTCAGAGAGAGAGTGTGTGTGAGAGAAAGAGTGTGTGTGAGAGCGGGTGTGTGTGTGAAAGAGAGAGTGCGTGTGAGAGCGGGTGTGTGAGAGAGAGAGAGTGTGTGTGAGAGCGGGTGTGTGAGAGAGAGAGTGTGTGTGAGAGCGGGTGTGTGAGAGAGAGCATGTGTGTGAGAGAGAGAGTGTGTGAGAGAGTGTGTGAGAGAGAGAGAGTGTGTGCCAGAGAGAGATTGTGTGTGTGAGCGTGGGTGTGAGAGAGAGAGCGGGTGTGTGTGTGAGAGTGTGTGTGTGTGAGAGAAGAGTGTGTGTGAGAGCGGGTGTGTGAGAGAGAGAGTGTGTGTGAGAGCGTGTGTGTGTGAGAGAGAGAGTGTGTGTGAGAGAGAGACTGTGTGTGAGAGGGAGAGAGAAAGTGTGTGTGTGAGAGTGTGTGTGTGAGAGAGTGTGTGTGACAGCGGGTGAGTGAGAGACCGAGAGTGTGTGTGAGAGCGGGTGTGTGTGTGAGAGTGTGTGAGAGAGCGTGTGTGTGTGTGAGAGTGTCTGTGAGAGCGGGTGTGTGAGTAAGAGAGTGCGTGTGAGTGCGTGTGGGTGAGAGTGAGAGAGAGGGAGTGTGTGTGAGAGAGTGTGTGTGAGAGCGGGTGTTTGAAAGAGAGAGAGTGTGTGTGAGATCGGGTGTGGTGTGAGAGTGTGTGTGAGCGGGTATGTGTGTGAGAGCGGGTGTGTGAGCGAGAGAGTGTGTGTGTGAGCGTGTGTGTCAGAGAGAGAGTGTGTGTGAGAGAGAGAGTGTGTGTGAGAGTGGGTGTGTCAGTCAGAGAGAGAGTGTGTGTGAGAGAAAGAGTGTGTGTGAGAGCGGGTGTGTGTGTGAAAGAGAGAGTGCGTGTGAGAGCGGGTGTGAGAGAGAGAGAGTGTGTGTGAGAGCGGGTGTGTGAGAGAGAGAGTGTGTGTGAGAGCGGGTGTGTGAGAGAGAGCATGTGTGTGAGAGAGAGAGTGTGTGAGAGAGTGTGTGAGAGAGAGAGAGTGTGTGCCAGAGAGAGATTGTGTGTGTGAGCGTGGGTGTGAGAGAGAGAGCGGGTGTGTGTGTGAGAGTGTGTGTGTGTGAGAGAAGAGTGTGTGTGAGAGCGGGTGTGTGAGAGAGAGAGTGTGTGTGAGAGCGTGTGTGTGTGAGAGAGAGAGTGTGTGTGAGAGAGAGACTGTGTGTGAGAGGGAGAGAGAAAGTGTGTGTGTGAGAGTGTGTGTGTGAGAGAGTGTGTGTGACAGCGGGTGAGTGAGAGACCGAGAGTGTGTGTGAGAGCGGGTGTGTGTGTGAGAGTTTGTGAGAGAGCGTGTGTGTGTGTGAGAGTGTCTGTGAGAGCGGGTGTGTGAGTAAGAGAGTGCGTGTGAGAGCGTGTGGGTGAGAGTGAGAGCGAGGGAGTGTGTGTGAGAGAGTGTGTGTGAGAGCGGGTGTTTGAAAGAGAGAGAGTGTGTGTGAGATCGGGTGTGGTGTGAGAGTGTGTGTGAGCGGGTATGTGTGTGAGAGCGGGTATGTGAGCGAGAGAGTGTGTGAGAGAGCGTGTGTGTGTGAGAGTGTGTGAGAGAGAGAGAGTGTGTGTGAGAGAGAGAGAGTGTGTGTGAGAGAGAGAGTGTGTGCGTGGGCGTGTGTGAGTGAGAGAGCGGGTGTGTGTGTGGGAGTGTGTGTGAGAGCGGGTGTGTGTGTGAGAGAGAGTGTGTGTGTGAGAGCGGGTGTGTGTGAGAGAGTGTGTGTGAGAGCGGGTGTGTGAGAGAGAGAGTGTGTGTGAGAGCGTGTGTGTGTGAGAGAGAGAGTGTGTGTGAGAGAGAGACTGTGTGTGTGAGAGCGTGTGTGTGAGAAAGAGAGAGAAAGTGTGTGTGTGAGAGTGTGTGTGTGAGAGAGTGTGTGTGACAGCGGGTGTATGAGAGACCGAGAGTGTGTGTGAGAGCGGGTGTGTGTGTGAGAGTGTGTAAGAGAGCGTGTGTGTGTGAGAGTGTGTGTGAGAGCGGGTGTGGTGTGTGAGCGGGTGTGTGTGTGAGAGCGGGTGTGTGAGCGAGAGAGTGCGTGAAAGCGGGTGTGTGTGTGAGAGTGTGTGAGAGAGCGGGTGTGTGTGTGAGAGTGTGTGTGAGAGCGGGTGTGTGTGTGAGAGTGTGTGTTAGAGAGAGAGTGTGTGTCAGAGTGGGTGTGTGTGAGAGATAGAGTGTGTGTGAGAGAGAGAGAGTGTGTGAGAGAGAGAGAGTGTGTGAGAGAGAGAGTGTGTGTGTGAGCGTGTGTGTCAGAGAGAGAGTGTGTGTGAGAGAGAGAGTGTGTGTGAGAGTGGGTGTGTCAGTCAGAGAGAGAGTGTGTGTGAGAGAAAGAGTGTGTGTGAGAGGGGGTGTGTGTGTGAAAGAGAGAGTGCGTGTGAGAGCGGGTGTGTGAGAGAGAGAGAGTGTGTGTGAGAGCGGGTGTGTGAGAGAGAGAGTGTGTGTGAGAGCGGGTGTGTGAGAGAGAGCATGTGTGTGAGAGAGAGAGTGTGTGAGAGAGTGTGTGAGAGAGAGAGAGTGTGTGCCAGAGAGAGATTGTGTGTGTGAGCGTGGGTGTGAGAGAGAGAGCGGGTGTGTGTGTGAGAGTGTGTGTGTGTGAGAGAAGAGTGTGTGTGAGAGCGGGTGTGTGAGAGAGAGAGTGTGTGTGAGAGCGTGTGTGTGTGAGAGAGAGAGTGTGTGTGAGAGAGAGACTGTGTGTGAGAGGGAGAGAGAAAGTGTGTGTGTGAGAGTGTGTGTGTGAGAGAGTGTGTGTGACAGCGGGTGAGTGAGAGACCGAGAGTGTGTGTGAGAGCGGGTGTGTGTGTGAGAGTGTGTGAGAGAGCGTGTGTGTGTGTGAGAGTGTCTGTGAGAGCGGGTGTGTGAGTAAGAGAGTGCGTGTGAGTGCGTGTGGGTGAGAGTGAGAGAGAGGGAGTGTGTGTGAGAGAGTGTGTGTGAGAGCGGGTGTTTGAAAGAGAGAGAGTGTGTGTGAGATCGGGTGTGGTGTGAGAGTGTGTGTGAGCGGGTATGTGTGTGAGAGCGGGTGTGTGAGCGAGAGAGTGTGTGTGTGAGCGTGTGTGTCAGAGAGAGAGTGTGTGTGAGAGAGAGAGTGTGTGTGAGAGTGGGTGTGTCAGTCAGAGAGAGAGTGTGTGTGAGAGAAAGAGTGTGTGTGAGAGCGGGTGTGTGTGTGAAAGAGAGAGTGCGTGTGAGAGCGGGTGTGAGAGAGAGAGAGTGTGTGTGAGAGCGGGTGTGTGAGAGAGAGAGTGTGTGTGAGAGCGGGTGTGTGAGAGAGAGCATGTGTGTGAGAGAGAGAGTGTGTGAGAGAGTGTGTGAGAGAGAGAGAGTGTGTGCCAGAGAGAGATT
>NC_092718.1:87059164-87061664 GCF_047496885.1 Scyliorhinus torazame
TGTGTGAGCGGGTATGTGTGTGAGAGCGGGTGTGTGAGCGAGAGAGTGTGTGAGAGAGCGTGTGTGTGTGTGAGAGTGTGTGTGTGTGTGAGAGTGTGTGAGAGAGCGTGTGTGTGTGTGAGAGTGTCTGTGAGAGCGGGTATGTGAGTAAGAGAGTGTGTGTGAGAGCGTGTGTGTGAGAGAGAGAGAGCGGGAGTGTGTGTGAGAGAGTGTGTGTTAGAGCGGGTGTTTGAGAGAGAGTGAGAGTGTGTGTGAGAGCGGGTGTGGTGTGTGAGCGGGTGTGTGTGTGAGAGCGAGTGTGTGAGCGAGAGAGTGTGTGTGAAAGCGGGTGTGTGTGTGAGAGTGTGTGAGAGAGCGGGGGTATGTGAGAGTGTGTGTGAGAGCGGGTGTGTGTGTGAGAATGTGTTTGAGAGAGAGAGTGTGTGTCAGAGTGGCTGTGTGTGAGAGAGAGAGTGTGTGTGAGAGAGAGAGAGAGAGAGTGTGTGAGAGAGAGAGAGTGTGTGAGAGAGAGAGTGTGTGTGTGAGCGTGTGTGTCAGAGAGAGAGTGTGTGTGAGAGAGAGAGTGTGTGTGAGAGTGGGTGTTTCAGTCAGAGAGAGAGTGTGTGTGAGAGAAAGAGTGTGTGTGAGAGCGGGTGTGTGTGTGAAAGAGAGAGTGCGTGTGAGAGCAGGTGTGTGAGAGAGAGAGAGTGTGTGTGAGAGCAGGTGTGTGTGTGAAAGAGAGAGTGTGTGTGAGAGCGGCTGTGTGAGAGAGAGAGTGTGTGTGTGAGAGCGGGTGTGTGAGAGAGAGAGTGTGTGTGAGAGCGGGTGTGTGAGAGAGAGCGTGTGTGTGAGAGAGAGAGTGTGTGAGAGAGTGTGTGAGAGAGAGAGAGTGTGTGTGAGAGAGAGAGTGTGTGTGTGAGCGTGGGTGTGAGAGAGAGAGCGTGTGTGTGTGTGAGAGCGTGTGTGAGAGCGTGTGTGTGTGTGAGAGTGTGTGTGAGAGCGCGTGTGTGAGAGAGAGAGTGTGTGTGAGAGCGTGTGTGTGTGAGAGAGAGAGTGTGTGTGAGAGAGAGACTGTGTGTGAGAGGGAGAGAGAAAGTGTGTGTATGAGAGTGTGTGTGTCAGAGAGTGTGTGTGACAGCGGGTGAGTGAGAGACCAAGAGTGTGTGTGAGAGCGGGTTTGTGTGTGAGAGTGTGTGAGAGAGCGTGTGTGTGTGTGAGAGTGTCTGTGATAGCGGGTGTGTGAGTAAGAGAGTGTGTGTGAGAGCGTGTGGGTGAGAGTGAGAGAGAGGGAGTGTGGGTGAGAGAGTGTGTGTGAGAGTGGGTGTTTGAATGAGAGAGAGTGTGTGTGAGAGCGGGTGTGGTGTGAGAGTGTGTGTGAGCGGGTATGTGTGTGAGAGCGGGTGTGTGAGCGAGAGAGTGTGTGAGAGAGCGTGTGTGTGTGTGAGAGAGAGAGGGAGTGTGTGTGAGCGGGTGTGTGTGTGAGAGCGGGTGTGTGAGCGAGAGAGTGTGTGTGAAAGCGGGTGTGTGTGTGAGAGTGTGTGAGAGAGCGGGGGTGTGTGTGAGAGTGTGTGTGAGAGCGGGTGTGTGTGTGAGAATGTGTTTGAGAGAGAGCGTGTGTGTCAGAGTGGGTGTGTGTGAGAGAGAGTGTGTGTGTGAGAGAGAGAGAGAGAGTGTGTGTGAGAGCGGGTGTTTGATAGAGAGAGAGTGTGTGTGAGAGCGGGTGTGTGTGTGAGAGTGTGTGAGAGAGCGTGTGTGTGTGAGAGTGTCTGTGAGAGCGGGTATGTGAGTAAGAGAGTGTGTGTGAGAGCGTGTGTGTGAGAGAGAGAGAGAGGGAGTGTGTGTGAGCGGGTGTGTGTGTGAGAGCGGGTGTGTGAGCGAAAGAGTGTGTGTGAAAGCGGGTGTGTGTGTGAGAGTGTGTGAGAGAGCGGGAGTGTGTGTGAGAGTGTGTGTGAGAGCGGGTGTGTGTGTGAGAATGTGTTTGAGAGAGAGCGTGTGTGTCAGAGTGGGTGTGTGTGAGAGAGAGTGTGTGAGAGAGAGAGAGAGAGTGTGTGAAAGAGAGAGAGAGTGTGTGAGAGAGAGAGTGTGTGTGAGAGAGAGAGTGTGTGTGTGAGCGTGTGTGTCAGAGAGAGAGTGTGTGTGTGAGAGAGAGTGTGTGTGTGAGCGGGTGTGTGTGTGAAAGAGAGAGTGCGTGTGAGAGCGGGTGTGTGAGAGAGAGAGAGTGTGTGTGAGAGCAGGTGTGTGAGAGAGAGAGAGTGTGTGTGAGAGAGAGAGAGTGTGTGTGAGAGAGAGAGTGTGTGTGAGAGAGAGAGTGTGTGCGTGAGCGTGTGTGAGAGAGAGAGCGGGTGTGTGTGTGGGAGTGTGTGTGAGAGCGGGTGTGTGTGTGAGAGAGAGAGTGTGTGTGAGAGCGGGTGTGTGTGAGAGAGTGTGTGTGAGAGCGGGTGTGTGAGAGAGAGAGTGTGTGTGAGAGCGTGTGTGTGTGAGAGAGAGAGTGTGTGTGAGAGAGAGACTGTGTGTGTGAGAG
>NC_092718.1:87071664-87074164 GCF_047496885.1 Scyliorhinus torazame
GTGAGAGAGAGTGTGGGAGAGAGAGAGTGGGAGAGAGTCTGTGTGAGAGAGTGTGAGAGAGTGTGTGTGAGAGAGTGTGAGAGAGTGTGTGTGAGAGACTGTGTGTGAGAGAGAGTGTGTGTGAGAGAGTGTGTGTGAGAAAGAGTGTGTGTGAGAGAGTGTGTGTGAGAGAGTGGGTGTGAGAGAATGTGTGAGAGAGTGTGAGAGAGAGTTTCGGAGAGTGTGTGTCAAAGAGTGTGTGTGAGAGAGTGTGGGAGAGTGTGTGTGAGAGAGTGTGTGTGAGAGAGAGTGTGTGAGATAGAGTGTGAGAGTGTGTGTGTGATAGAGTGTATGTGAGAGACTGTGTGTGTGAGAGACTGTGTGTGAGAGAGAGAATGAGAGTGTGAGAGCGTGTGTGTGAGAGACTGTGTGTGAGAGAGAGTCTGAGAGAGTGTGTGTGAGAGAGTGTGAGAGAGTGTGTGTGAGAGAGTGTGAGAGGGAGTTTGTGAGAGAGAGCGTGTGAAAGAGAGTGTGTATGAGAGACTGTGTGTGAGAGACTGTGTGTGAGAGACTGTGTGTGAGAGAGAGTGTGGGAGAGTGTGTGTGAGAGAGAGTGTGAGAGAGTGTGTGTGAGAGAGTGTGAGAGAGTGTGAGAGAGAGTGTGAGAGAGTGTGTGTGAGAGAGTGTGAGAGAGTGTGTGAGAGTGTGGGAGAGAGAGAGTATGAGAGAGTGTGTAAGAGAGTGTGAGAGAGTGTGTGTGAGAGAGTGTGAGAGAGTGTGGGAGAGTGCGAGAGAGTGAGAGAGAGTGTGTGAGAGAGAGTGTGTGAGAGAGAGTGTGTGAGAGAGTGTGTGTGAGAGAGTGTGAGAGTGTGTGTGAGAGAGTGTGGGAGAGAGTGTGGGAGAGTGTGTGTGAGAGACTGTGTGTGAGAGAGATAATGTGTGTGTGAAAGAGAGAGTGTGTGAGGGAGTGTGAGAGAGTGTGTGTGAGAGAGTGTGGGAGGGTGTGTGAGAGAGAGTGTGGGAGAGTGTGTGTGAGAGAGTGTGTGTGAGAGAGTGTGTGAGAGAGAGAGTGTGAGAGAGTGTGTGTGAGAGAGTGTGAGAGGAAGTGTGGGAGAGTGTGTGTGAGAGAGTGTGTGTGCGAGAGTGTGAGAGAGAATGTGTGTGAGAGAGTGTGGGAGAGTGTGTGTGGGAGAGTGTGTGTGAGAGAGTGTGTTTGACAGAGTGTGGGAGAGTGTGTGTGAGAGAGTGTGTGTGAGAGAGTGTGAGAGAGTGTGTGTTAGAGAGTGAGAGAGAGAGTGTGGGAGAGTGTGTGTGAGAGAGTGTGTGTGAGAGAGTGTGAGAGAGAGTGTGAGAGAGTGTGTGTGAGAGAGTGTGTGTGAGAGTGTATGTGAGAGAGAGTGTGTGAGAGAGAGAGTGTGTGTGAGAGAGAGTGTGGGAGAGTGTGTGTGAGAGAGTGTGTGTGAGTGTGTGAGAGAGTGTGGGAGAGTGTGTGTGAGAGAGTGTGTGAGAGAGTGTGAGAGAGAGTGTGGGAGAGTGTGTGTGAGAGAGTGTGTGTGAGAGAGTGTGGGAGAGTGTGTGTGAGAGAGTGTCTGTGAGAGAGAGTGTGTGTGAGAGAGTGTGTGTGAGAGAGTGTGTGTGACAGAGTGTGTGAGAGAGTGTGAGAGAGTGTGTGTGAGAGAGTTTGGGAGCGTGTGTGTGAGAGAGTGTCTGTGAGAGAGTGTTGGAGAGTGTGTGTGAGAGAGTGTGTATGAGAGAGAGTGTGTGAGATAGAGTGTGAGAGAGTGTGTGTGAGAGAGTGTGTGTGTGAGACTGTGTGTGAGAGAGTGTGTGTGAGAGAGTGTGTGAGAGAGAGTGTGGGAGAGTGTGTGTTAGAGAGAGAGTGTGAGAGAGTGTGTGTGAGAGAGTGTGTGAGAGAGAGAGTGTGAGAGAGTGTGTGTTAGAGAGAGAGTGTGAGAGAGTGTGTATGTGAGAGAGTGTGTGTGAGAGAGTGTGTGTGAGAGAGTGTGGGAGAGTGTGTGTTAGAGAGAGAGTGTGAGAGAGTGTGTGAGAGAGAGAATGTGTGTGTGAAAGAGTGAGTGTGAGAGATTTTGTGTGAGAGACTGTGTGTAAGAGAGTGTGGGAGAGTGTGTGTTTGAGAGAGTGTGAGAGTGTGTGAGAGAGAGAATGTGTGTCTGAAAGAGAGAGTGTGGGAGAGTGTGTGTGAGAGACTGTGTGTGAGAGAGTGTGTGAGAGAGTGTGAGAGAGTGTGTGTGAGAGAGTGTGGGAGAGTGTGTGTGTGAGAGAGTGTGTGAGAGAGAGAATGTGTGTGTGAAAGGGAGAGTGTGGGAGAGTGTGTGTGAGAGACTGTGTGTGAGAGAGTGTGTGAGAGAGACTGTGTGTGAGAGAGAGTGTGTGTGAGAGAGAGTGTGGGAGAATGTGTGTGAGAGTATGGGAGAGAGAGAGTGTGAGAGAGTGTTTGAGCGAGAGTGTGGGAGAGTGTGTGTGAGAGAGAGTGTGGGAGAGAGAGAGTGGGAGAGAGTCT
>NC_092718.1:87094164-87096664 GCF_047496885.1 Scyliorhinus torazame
AGTGTGTGTGAGACCGTGTGTGTGAGAGAGAGTGAGTGTATGTGAGAGCGGGTGTGTTAGAGAGAGAGAGTGTGTGTGAGAGAGAGTGTGTGAGAGAGCGTGTGGGTGAGAGAGAGAGAGGGAGTGTGTGTGAGAGAGTGTGTGTGAGAGCGGGTGTTTGAAAGAGAGAGAGTGTGTGTGAGAGCGGGTGTGGTGTGAGAGTGTGTGTGAGCGGGTATGTGAGTGAGAGCAGGTGTGTGAGCGAGAGAGTGTGTGAGAGAGCGTGTGTTTGTGTGAGAGTGTGTGTGAGAGAGAGAGTGTGTGTGAGAGCGGGTGTTTGATAGAGAGAGAGTGTGTGTGAGAGCGGGTGTGTGTGTGAGAGTGTGTGAGAGAGCGTGTGTGTGTGTGAGAGTGTCTGTGAGAGCGGGTATGTGAGTAAGAGAGTGTGTGTGAGAGCGTGTGTGTGAGAGAGAGAGAGAGGGAGTGTGTGTGAGAGAGTGTGTGTTAGAGCGGGTGTTTGAGAGAGAGAGAGTGTGTGTGAGAGCGGGTGTGGTGTGTGAGCGGGTGTGTATGCCAGAGCGAGTGTGTGAGCGAGAGAGTGTGTGTGAAAGCGGGTGTGTGTGTGAGAGTGTGTGACAGAGCGTGTGTTTGTGTGAGAGTGTGTGCGAGAGAGAGAGTGTGTGTGAGAGCGGGTGTTTGATAGAGAGAGAGTGTGTGTGAGAGCGGGTGTGTGTGTGAGAGTGTGTGAGAGAGCGTGTGTGTGTGTGAGTGTGTCTGTGAGAGCGGGTATGTGAGTAAGAGAGTGTGTGTGAGAGCGTGTGTGTGAGAGAGAGAGAGAGGGAGTGTGTGTGAGAGAGTGTGTGTTAGAGCGGGTGTTTGAGAGAGAGAGAGTGTGTGTGAGAGCGGGTGTGGTGTGTGAGCGGGTGTGTGTGTGAGAGCGAGTGTGTGAGCGAGAGAGTGTGTGTGAAAGCGGGTGTGTGTGTGAGAGTGTGTGAAAGAGCGGGGGGGGGGTGTGAGAGTGTGTGTGAGAGCGGGTGTGTGTGTGAGAATGTGTTTGAGAGAGAGAGTGTGTGTCAGAGTGGGTGTGTGTGAGAGAGAGAGTGTGTGTGAGAGAGAGAGAGAGAGTGTGTGAGAGAGAGAGTGTGTGTGAGAGAGAGAGTGTGTGTGTGAGCGTGTGTGTCAGAGAGAGAGTGTGTGTGTGTGAGAGTGTGTGTGAGAGCGGGTGTGGTGTGTGAGCGGGTGTGTGTGTGAGAGCGGGTGTGTGAGCGAGAGAGTGTGTGTGAAAGCGGGTGTGTGTGTGAGAGTGTGTGAGAGAGCGGGTGTGTGTGAGAGTGTGTGTGAGAGCGGGTGTGTGTGAGAGCGAGAGAGTGTGTGAGAGAGAGAGTGTGTGAGAGAGAGAGTGTGAGAAGGTGTGTGTGAGAGAGAGAGTGCGTGTGTGTGAGAGAGAGTGCGTGAGAGAGAGTGTGTGAGAGAGCGAGAGTGTGAGAAAGTGTGTGAGAGAGAGAGTGTGTGAGAGAGAGAGTGTGTGAGAGTGTGTGTGTGAGAGAGAGAGAGTGTGTGAGAGTGTGTGTGAGACCGTGTGTGTGAGAGAGAGTGAGTGTATGTGAGAGCGGGTGTGTTAGAGAGAGAGAGTGTGTGTGAGAGAGAGTGTGTGAGAGAGCGTGTGGGTGAGAGAGAGAGAGAGGGAGTGTGTGCGAGAGAGTGTGTGTGAGAGCGGGTGTTTGAAAGAGAGAGAGTGTGTGTGAGAGCGGGTGTGGTGTGAGAGTGTGTGTGAGCGGGTATGTGAGTGAGAGCAGGTGTGTGAGCGAGAGAGTGTGTGAGAGAGCGTGTGTTTGTGTGAGAGTGTGTGTGAGAGAGAGAGTGTGTGTGAGAGCGGGTGTTTGATAGAGAGAGAGTGTGTGTGAGAGCGGGTGTGTGTGTGAGAGTGTGTGAGAGAGCGTGTGTGTGTGTGAGAGTGTCTGTGAGAGCGGGTATGTGAGTAAGAGAGTGTGTGTGAGAGCGTGTGTGTGAGAGAGAGAGAGAGGGAGTGTGTGTGAGAGAGTGTGTGTTAGAGCGGGTGTTTGAGAGAGAGAGAGTGTGTGTGAGAGCGGATGTGGTGTGTGAGCGGGTGTGTATGTCAGAGCGAGTGTGTGAGCGAGAGAGTGTGTGTGAAAGCGGGTGTGTGTGTGAGAGTGTGTGAGAGAGCGTGTGTTTGTGTGAGAGTGTGTGCGAGAGAGAGAGTGTGTGTGAGAGCGGGTGTTTGATAGAGAGAGAGTGTGTGTGAGAGCGGGTGTGTGTGTGAGAGTGTGTGAGAGAGCGTGTGTGTGTGTGAGTGTGTCTGTGAGAGCGGGTATGTGAGTAAGAGAGTGTGTGTGAGAGCGTGTGTGTGAGAGAGAGAGAGAGGGAGTGTGTGTGAGAGAGTGTGTGTTAGAGCGGGTGTTTGAGAGAGAGAGAGTGTGTGTGAGAGCGGGTGTGGTGTGTGAGCGGGTGTGTGTGTGAGAGCGAGTGTGTGAGCGAGAGAGTGTGTGTGAAAGCGGGTGTG
>NC_092718.1:87101664-87104164 GCF_047496885.1 Scyliorhinus torazame
ATGTCCCCTCGTGCCAGCCATATCCATCCGCGGGAGAAGGCTCTCACTGTCCACCCTATCCAACCCCCTGATCATTTTGTATGCCTCTATTAAGTCTCCTCTTAACCTTCTTCTCTCCAACGAAAACAACCTCAAGTCCGTCAGCCTTTCCTCATAAGATTTTCCCTCCATACCAGGCAACATCCTGGTAAATCTCCTCTGCACCCGCTCCAAAGCCTCCACGTCCTTCCTATAATGCGGTGACCAGAACTGTACGCAATACTCCAAATGCGGCCGGACCAGAGTTCTGTGCAGCTGCAACATGACCTCCCGACTCCGGAACTCAATCCCTCTACCAATAAAGGCCAACACTCCATAGGCCTTCTTCACAACCCTATCAACCTGGGTGGCAACTTTCAGGGATCTATGTACATGGACACCTAGATCCCTCTGCTCAGCCACACTTTCAAGAACTTTACCATTAGCCAAATATTCCGCATTCCTGTTATTCCTTCCAAAGTGAATCACCTCACACTTCTCTACATTAAACTCCATTTGCCACCTCTCAGCCCAGCTCTGCAGCTTATCTATATCCCTCTGTAACCTGCTACATCCTTCCACACTATCGACAACACCACCGACTTTAGTATCGTCTGCAAATTTACTCACCCACCCTTCTGCGCCTTCCTCTAGGTCATTGATAAAAATGACAAACAGCAACGGCCCCAGAACAGATCCTTGTGGTACTCCACTTGTGACTGTACTCCATTCTGAACATTTCCCATCAACCACCACCCTCTGTCTTCTTTCAGCTAGCCAATTTCTGATCCACATCTCTAAATCACCCTCAATCCCCAGCCTCCGTATTTTTTGCAATAGCCTACCGTGGGGAACCTTATCAAACGCTTTGCTGAAATCCATATACACCACATCAACTGCTCTACCCTCGTCTACCTGTTCAGTCACCTTCTCAAAGAACTCAATAAGGTTTGTGAGGCATGACCTACCCTTCACAAAGCCATGCTGACTATCCCTGATCATATTATTCCTATCTAGATGATTATAAATCTTGTCCCTTATAATCCCCTCCAAGACTTTACCCACTACAGACGTGAGGCTCACCGGTCTATAGTTGCCGGGGTTGTCTCTGCTCCCCTTTTTGAACAAAGGGACCACATTTGCTGTCCTCCAGTCCTCTGGCACTATTCCTGTAGCCAATGATGACATAAAAATCAAAGCCAAAGGTCCAGCAATCTCTTCCCTGGCCTCCCATAGAATCCTAGGATAAATCCCATCAGGTCCCGGGGACTTATCTATTTTAAGCCTGTCCAGAATTGCCAACACCTCTTCCCTACGTACCTCAATGCCATCTATTCTACTAGCCTGGGGCTCAGCATTCTCCTCCACAACATTATCTTTTTCCTGAGTGAATACTGACGAAAAATATTCATTTAGTATCTCGCCTATCTCTTCAGACTCCACACACAATTTCCCATCCCTGTCCTTGACTGGTCCTACTCTTTCCCTAGTCATTCGCTTATTCCTGACATACCTATAGAAAGCTTTTGGGTTTTCCTTGATCCTTCCTGCCAAATACTTCTCATGTCCCCTCCTTGCTCGTCTTAGCTCTCTCTTTAGATCCTTCCTCGCTACCTTGTAACTATCCATCGCCCCAACCGAAACTTCACACTTCATCTTCACATAGGCCTTCTTCTTCCTCTTAACAAGAGATTCCACTTCCTTGGTAAACCACGGTTCCCTCGCTCGACGCCTTCCTCCCTGTCTGACCGGTACATACTTATCAAGAACACGCAGTAGCTGATCCTTGAACAAGCCCCACTTATCCAGTGTGCCCAACACTTGCAGCCTACTTCTCCACCTTATCCCCCCCCAAGTCACGTCTAATGGCATCATAATTGCCCTTCCCCCAGCTATAACTCTTGCCCTGCGGTGTATACTTATCCCTTTCCATCATTAACGTAAACGTCACCGAATTGTGGTCACTGTCCCCAAAGTGCTCTCCTACCTCCAAATCCAACACCTGGCCTGGTTCATTACCCAAAACCAAATCCAACGTGGCCTCGCCTCTTGTTGGCCTGTCAACATATTGTTTCAGGAAACCCTCCTGCACACACTGTACAAAAAACGACCCATCTATTGTACTCGAACTATATATTTTCCAGTCAATATTTGGAAAGTTAAAGTCTCCCATAATAACTACCCTGTTACTTTCGCTCATATCCAGAATCATCTTCGCCATCCTTTCCTCTACATCCCTAGAACTATTAGGAGGCCTATAAAAAACTCCCAACAGGGTGACCTCTCCTTTCCTGTTTCTAACTTCAGCCAATACTACCTCGGAAGAAGAGTCCCCATCTAGCATCCTCTCCGCCACCGTAATACTGCTCTTGACTAGCAGCGCCACACCTCCCCCTCTTTTGCCTCCTTCTCTGAGCTTACTAAAACACCTAAACCCCGGAACCTGCAACATCCATTCCTGTCCCTGCTCTATCCATGTCTC
>NC_092718.1:87109164-87141664 GCF_047496885.1 Scyliorhinus torazame
ATTTTGAGGCAATGTCTGGAGCATGTGTCTAGTCTTACGATGGAAATGTCGGCATCGCCCCCACACCGATGCTCCTCCCGGTGGGGGGCTCGCGCCCGCACCACGTAAAACACCCGGCATTCCCGACAGAAACAGCTGGAGGATTGCCGGCTCTGTGGCCGCGCATGCACACGGCGACGATGTGCAGCGGCCGCTCCGTACAACACGGCACTGACCGCATGCAGACCCGCCTGCTAGTTAGTGACCCCTGTAAAACCCCTCGCCACCCCTGGACCGCCCCGCACCAGTCCCTCCAGCCGCTGCCGAAGCACCACCGGAAGCTAGCGGAACAGCCCCTGACTGTGACGATGCTGGACACCTCAGACCACAAGTGATCTACGCCGTCATGACGTCGGCCCACCGGGGGCGGAGCATTGGAGGACGGCCTTAAGGTGACGTCTATGGTGATATGCATCACTGTCAGTACACAAGGGGTTAATGTAAATACACGTAGACTAGCTGGACACTAGAGGGAGCACCAGAGACATCATGACACACAGACAGTCAACCAATAGGTCAGTAAGATAGGACATGGCCAATGGGCATTCACGATACACATAGAGGTGACACCAACCCATATAAAAGGGCACATCACACATGCTCAGTCTCTTTCCAGTAGAGACTCTCAGTGAGTACGCAGGGTTGATTTGAAACACATCACACCCACCACGTGGATTGTAGCAGACTGTTTCGTCAGTCTGAGTAGCTACAGAAGGATTAACAGTAGAGTCGAATCCAAGTAGGAGAATTGTTGATAGTTTAATAAACGTGTTAAAGCTATCTCCAAATCTGAACCTTCCTTTGTCAGAGTGCACATCAAGGAAGCAACTTATGCTACGCCAAGGGCATAACAAAGCATGGTACCAATGAATGACTGTCAAATCCATATAGTTACAACTCAGCAAACAGTGACTACCAGCAACAGCAGCCAGGCAAGATGATGTTCGAGATTCCGGTCCCACAGCAGCTCAGGTGCCAAGGCAATCTCAGTGAAAACTGGCGTTAGTTCAGGCAGAGATTCGAGATCGACCTGGTAGCGTGCGACCTAGATGGCGTGGCAGATGCAGAAAAAAATAGAGCTTCTACTTACCATCGCGGGTCCAGAAGCAGCTGAAATCTTCCAGACCTTCAAATACTCAAAGGGGCAAAACAAGAGCGATTTCCAGGCAGTCCTGGACAAATTCCAAGAATTCTGCGAGGAAAATAGAAGAAGAGAAGGTAAAATTATAGAACATAGAACAATACAGCGCAGTACAGGCCCTTCGGCCCACGATGTTGCACCGAAACAAAAGCCATCTAACCTACACTATGCCATTATCATCCATATGTTTATCCAATAAACTTTTAAATGCCCTCAATGTTGGCGAATTCACTACTGTAGCAGGTAGGGCATTCCACGGCCTCACCACTCTTTGCGTAAAGAACCTACCTCTGACCTCTGTCCTATATCTATTAAAAGAGTCGCCAAAACTCACCGTGAGATAGGCTTGCAGCAACGAACGGCAGTTTTGAATTGCAGCCATCTTGGAAAAGGTGCTGCACATGCGCAGTTGCGCGAAGAGCGGACAGAACGGGAAGGTCCGTTTCCGCATGCGCGATGAGCCGCGCATGCGCAATTGCGAAAAAGGCCCCAAGTAAAGGAGCAGCGATCTGTGCATGCGTAATCGCTTCCTACGCCCTATGTCACACGCGTCGTGACAGCAGAGGCCCCAGACCACGCCCACTTAAAGGGGAAATGTCCCAAAATAAGAAAAAAATGTTTTAAAGCCTCAAAACCAGATTTTTTCACCTGGAACGACAGCACAATGCCTGAAATTCGATCAGTAGCTGAAAGTAACCTCCGCAGAACCCTGCAACAAGCAGTAAGCACCGCCCAAAGAGATGGTACAGTCCTTGAAGACTATGACTCAGACCTTGAATTCTTCTTTGGACATCGTGAGCCCAATGCCAGCTCCGACACAAAATGTGATGATATGGTCCTAGAAGACTAAGACTCAGACGATGATTTCATCATTGGAGATGGCTACCCCAGTACCAAATCCGAACCGCAACGTGATGTCTTCTACAGTGAAGAATCCGAAACAGACGCGAATGTGTTCTTCGGATTTGAGGATTTTCAGCCCAGCAGATATGACATCCCGACTCGTGAGTGCAGGATTATGCTGCGGCCTGATACCAAGAGACAGAGAGCGGTACAAGCCCACAGAGAGCGGCCTGCTGCCACACAGAGAGTGGTCCACGCACCACGAATGGTCCCCGATTCCACACAGAGAGTGATCCACACACCACAAAGGGTCCCAGTCTCCACACAAGAAGTGATGACAGTCTCCACAGCAAGACCAATGCATGATTCCACACAGGGAACGCTGCAAGACTCCACAGAGAGAGTGACACAAGCCTCCACAGCGAGCTCGTGGACAGCCTCCACGATAGAAGCAATGCAAGACTCCAAAGCGCAGTCCTTGCATGAACAAGACCATGAGGGTCTAGCAACCTCCTCTGAGCAACCAGCAGCAGACAATGCAAGTCTGCCACGCTCAAGTGAACAACAGAAAGACTATGACAGTTTGCCATGCTCAAGTGTACAGCAAGCAGACTCTGACAGTCTGCCACGCTCCAGTGAACAAGAAGACTCTGACAGTCTACCACGCTCAAGTGCAAAGCAAGAAGACACTGAGGCTCTACTGACTGTAAGTGCGACAAGTGACGACGGCATCCCACTTCCCATACCAGATGTGCAACGTGACAGACCTCAGCTAGTGTGTACAGAGGCACTCGACAATCACAGTGAGACTACTGGTGACTCCGGTGACACCACGTTACTTCAAACCTCACTCGCTCGAGCCTCTCCACAAGCAAATGCATTCCTGATGTTTTGACTCCGGATGGGGAGCATCACGAAACCTCAGAAGATGCAAGTGAACCTGAAATGACTCCGGACGTGGAGCATCAAGAAGCCAAAACTGATTCAGGTGAAACAGACCAGACTCCAGACGGGGAGCATCAAGAAGCCAAAACTGATTCAGGTGAAACAGACCAGACTCCAGATGAAGAGCATCCACAAGCCAAAGCTGATTCAAGTAAGCCGGACATGACTCCAGACGGGGAGCGCCGCAAACTCAGTGACGGCATGCTCAAGTAGACAGCAGATGCCACAAAGCACGCTGACACGAGTAACTGTGTGAAGGACTTGTAATCCACAGAGTGTGGTCCTTGAGCGCAGCAAACATGGCAACAAAACCAACCACCACAACAACAACATCAAAGACAATGGCAAGAAGCGAACCAAAGGCAACAACGTCGACAACAAGCACGACAAAAACAACACCACTGGAACTACGACTGGTACAACATGGTACTACTCTGCCCATGAGGGACACTGTTACCGCTCAGCTCAGTACAATGACATGCTATGGCTCAGCTCAGTACAATGACATGCCATGGCAGGACAATGCATCTTACCAATTCACGTTTGCTGCACTACCAACAGGCAACCTGGCTTTCAGGACAGATGCCATCAAGAATTACCACCACAAGCATCGAAAGAAAAAAAGAGTCCAAATCCGACAACAAAGTGAGTTGACCACTTCTTGGTTCCTCCAGCACAGGGACACTGATGGCGTTTACATTGCAATGCCACCATCAACATCACCAACTCACCAACCAAACAAGAAAGCCACTCGACCATAATAATTAATGGATTTTGGACTCATGCAAATGATTTGGACTTATTGTTTAATGATCACTGTTATCATAACTTGTACAGAGTATCACTCATCTACCTAGTTTGTTCAATTTTCTTTAACACTGTACAGAAAATATGTAACACGAAAAAAAGGGGGATGTGGTGATATGCATCACTGTAAGTACACAAGGGGTTAATGTAAATACACGTAGACTAGTTAGACACTAGAGGGAGCACCAGAGACATGACACACAGACATTCAACCAATAGGTCAGTAAGATAGGACACGACCAATGGACATTCACGACACACATAGAGGTGACACTACCACAGGAGGGCATTACACCAACCCATATAAAAGGACACATCACACATGCTCCGTCTCTTTCCAGTGGAAACTCTCAATGAGTGCACAGGGTTGATTTGAAACACAGCACACCCACCATGTGGATTGTAGCAGACTGGTTTGCCAGTCTGAGTAGCTACAGAAGGATTAACAGTAGAGTCGAATCCAAGTAGGAGAATTGTTGATAGTTTAATAAATATGTTTAATAAACATGTTAAAGCTATCTCCAAGTCTGAACCTTCCTTTGTCAGAGTGCACATCAAGGAAACAGCTTATGCTACGTCCAGAGCATAACAAAACAACGTCCTGAGGCCGTCCCAAGGATATGTGGCATACTCAGCAATGATGCCGTTTTGGAGGGGTGTAGCATCTGAAGACAGATACTGTCCCTGATTTCAGTGTCAAAAGGGATTCTCCACCCAATCATAGAATGCGATTTCGGCGTTGGCAATCGGAGCATCCCGCCCAGTGTGTCTGTGCATGTGAGAGAACAAGAATGGGTGTGTGAGAGAGAGAGAGAGTATGTGTGAAAGAGTGTGTGTTGGTGTGTGTATGTGTGTGAGAGTGTGGATATTTGTGTGTGTGTGAGTGAGTGTGTGTGCATTGGTGTGTGTGTGGGAGAGAGTGTGTGTGGTTAATGTGTATGTTTGTGTGTGTGAATTAGTGTGTGTTAGTATGTGTGCATGTAAGAGTGTGCGTGCTAATGTGTGTGAGTGTGTGTCTGCATTTGTGAGTGTGAGTGTGTGTGAGAGAATGTGTTTGTGTGTATCTTTGTATGTGTGTGTGTGTGTGCGAGAGAATGTAAGTGTGCGTAAGAGAGAGTGTCTGTGTGTGTGTATGTGAGAGTGTGTATGTGTGGTATTATAGGTATTACAGTACCTGAGAGGCTAAAGCACCATTGGTAGAACCTGTATGCTTGCTATTGGCTAAAGTGTATAATAGCTCCGCCCTGATAGGCGTTTGTGTGTGTTAGAGAGCATGAGTGAATGTGTGTGTTAGTGTGAGAGTGAGTGTGTTTGTGTGTATCTTTGTGTATGTGTATGGGAGGGAGTGAGTGTGAGTGAGTGTGGGTGAGAGTGTATGTGTGTGTGAGGGAGAGAGAGAGTATGTGTAAGAGAGTGTGTGTTAGTGTGTGTATATTTGAAAAAAAATTGTGTGTGTGTCTGCGTTTGTGTGTGACTGGGTGTGTGTGTGTCTACACAAGTGTCTATGTGTGTGTGCTGTGTGTGTTTGTGTGTCTGCATCTGTGTGTGTTTGTGCGTTTGCATGTGTGTTTGTGTGCGTGTGTGTGTGTCTGTCTGTGTGTGTGTGTGTCTGTGTGTGTGTCTGTATGTCTGTGTGTGTGGCTCTGTGTGTATGTAAGTGTCTGTGTGTGAGGGTATTCCCCCTTTCTCCCTCCTATCACCTCCTTGCTCTCTATCACTTTTTGTTGAGCCCAGCCCGATAGTCACAGCCCTACATTCAGACACTTTCTCTCCAATTCCACTGGCTCTGTGACAAGGCGAGGTCTCGCTACACAGGAGCACTTTGAGAAGCTGCCACACCCAAATACTGCTGACAAACAGCTCCCAACAAAGTCATTAGTACTGTTCGAAATTTATCGGTGAGTCAAAGCATGGCTTGTCACTCAAGTACATCGAGAAATTTATTCCGGACCAATGGTGGTTCGGAATTGTTTCTCACCCGCTTTTCCAACATTAAAGTTGTGAGGAATGTTCCCGGGTGAATATAAAACCCTCACTGATCAGCTCCAGACGTCTGTGACTGGTTATCCTGAAGCTGGGGCGATGGTAGTGAGGGTAATTTGCGTTTAAGGGACTTTGTACATTGGGTAAAGTAATGCTGAGGATTTTATAAAACTTTCCACTTCAAACCCAGAGTTCACGGTAAGTTTACTTTCAATTCAGCAACTTTTCTTTAACTTTCTGTTCCAGAAACCCCACCCACATTTTTAAAACAATCTTTCACTAGATTGTGGGGACCGCTGGTTAGGCCAGCATTTATTATCTATCCCTAATTGCCCCTTCAGAAGGTGGCAGTGAACTGTCTTCTTTTTTCTTTAAATTTAGAGTACCCAATTCATTTTTTCCAATGAAGTGGCAATTTAGTGTGGCCAATCCACCTAGCCTGCACATCTTTTGGGTTGTGGGGGAGACCCACGCAAACATGGGGAGAATGTGCAAACTCCACGCGGACAGTGACCCAGAGCCGGGATCGAACCTGGGACCTCGGCGCCGTGAGACAGCCGGGCTAACCCACTGCACCACCATGCTGCCCTATGTGAACTGTCTTCTTGAACCGCTGCAGTCCCTGAGGTGGAGGTACATCCACAGTGCTGTTAGGGAGGGAGTTCCAGGATTTTGACCCAGCGACAGTGAAGGAACGGCGATATATTTCCAAGTCAGGGTGGTGAGTGATGGAGGGGAACCTCCAGGTGGTGGGGTTCCCAGGTATCTGCTGCTCCTGTCCTTCTAGATGGTAGTGTCGTGGGTTTGGAAGGTGCTGCCGAAGGAGCCTTGGAGAGGTTCTGCAGTACACCTTGTAGATGGTGCCCACGGCTGCCGCTGTGTGTCAGTGGCGGAGGGAGTGAATGTTTGTGGAAGGATGAGCAATCAGCGGGCTGCTTTGTCCTGGATGGTATCGAGCTTTTTTGAGTGTTGTTGGAGCTGCACTCATCCAGGCAAGTGGAGTGTATTCCATTACACTCCTGACGTGTGCCTTGTAGATGGTGGACAGGCTTTGGGGAGTCAGAAGGTGAGTTACTCGCCGCAGGTTCTCGAATGGTGAGACTGTGCCTCCATATCTTTTTTTAAAAATAATCTTTATTGCCACAAGTAGGCTTACATTGCAATGAAGTTATTGTGAAAAGCCCCTAGTTGCCACATTCTGCCACCTGTTCGGGTACACAGAGGGAGAATTCGGAATATCCAATTTACCTAACAGCACGTCTTTCGGGACTTGTGAGAGGAAGCCCACGCAGACATGGGGAGAATGTGCAGACTTCACACAGACAGTGACCCAAGCGGGAATCGAACCTGGGACATGGCGCTGTGAAGCCATAGTGCTAACCAGTGTGCTACCATGCTCCCCACATATCTGTCTATTTCTTTGTATGGGCTGTGCTCATCTGTATTGTCTGTATAGATTTACTGTGCGTAGTTCATCTGCTAGATATTCACGACTGCCCTCATTCAGATATGAAAAGGATTTACAATCGATAAGGAGGAGCATTAGAGAGGCTGTTTGCAGTTAAATGTTGATACGGGATGAGATGCAATGAAGAACACTGAGTACAGAGAGAGTGGAAATTGAAGAGGCACTGGACATAATTTTTCACTCTTCCTTAGACTTAGCGGATCCTAAGGTTTGGCGAACTGAAACGTCACTCCCTTGCTCAAAAATGGAGGTAGTGCTGAACTCAGCAACAACAGGCCAGGCAGTTTAACTCCAGAGGTGGGAAATTTCTTGAAAGAATAACTCGGGGCTAGTGCTTTGCCAGTGCGGTTCTTCCTCTGCACAGCCCCTCTGCCAGTGCTGCGCTCCCTCTGCAGTGTCCCTCTGCCAGGGCTGCGCTCCCTCTGCACTGCCCCACTGCCAGTGCTGCGCTCCCTCTGCAGTGTCCCTCTGCCAGGGCTGCGCTCCCTCTGCACTGCCCCACTGCCAGTGCTGCGCTCCCTCTGCACGCCCCACTGCCAGAGCTGCGCTCCTTCTGCACTGCCCCACTGCCAGTGCTGCGCTCCCTCTGCACGCCCCACTGCCAGTGCTGCACTCCCTCTGCAGTGTCCCTCTGCCAGAGCCGCGCTCCCTCGGCACTGCCACTCTGCCAGTGCTGCACTTCCTCTGCACGCCCCACTGCCAGTGCTGCACTCCCTCTGCAGTGTCCCTCTGCCAGAGCTGCACTCCCTCTGCAGTGTCCCTCTGCCAGAGCTGCGCTCCCTCTGCACTGCCCCACTGCCAGTGCTGCGCTCCCTCTGCACGCCCCACTGCCAGTGCTGCACTCCCTCTGCAGTGTCCCTCTGCCAGAGCCGCGCTCCCTCGGCACTGCCACTCTGCCAGTGCTGCACTTCCTCTGCACGCCCCACTGCCGGAGCTGCGCTCCCTCTGCAGTGTCCCTCTGCCAGTGCTGCACTCCTTCTGCACAGCCCCTCTGCCAGTGCTGCACCCCCTCTGCAGTGTCCCTCTGCCAGTGCTGCACCCCCTCTGCAGTGTCCCTCTGCCAGTGCTGCACTCCCTCTGCAGTGTCCCTCTGCCAGTGCTGCACTCCCTCTGCAGTGTCCCTCTGCCAGTGCTGCACTCCCTCTGCACAGCCCCTCTGCCAGAGCTGCACTCCCTCTGCAGTGTCCCTCTGCCAGTGCTGCACTCCCTCTGCACAGCCCCTCTGCCAGTGCTGCACCCCCTCTGCAGTGTCCCTCTGCCAGTGCTGCACTCCCTCTGCAGTGTCCCTCTGCCAGTGCTGCACTCCCTCTGCAGTGTCCCTCTGCCAGAGCCGCGCTCCCTCTGCAGTGTCCCTCTGCCAGTGCTGCACTCCCTCTGCACAGCCCCTCTGCCAGTGCTGCACCCCCTCTGCAGTGTCCCTCTGCCAGGGCTGCACTCCCTCTGCAGTGTCCCTCTGTCAGTGCTGCACTCCCTCTGCACAGCCCCTCTGCCAGTGCTGCACCCCCTCTGCAGTGTCCCTCTGCCAGGGCTGCACTCCCTCTGCAGTGTCCCTCTGCCAGTGCTGCACTCCCTCTGCACAGCCCCTCTGCCAGTGCTGCACCCCCTCTGCAGTGTCCCTCTGCCAGGGCTGCACTCCCTCTGCAGTGTCCCTCTGCCAGAGCTGCACTCCCTCTGCAGTGTCCCTCTGCCAGAGCCGCGCTCCCTCGGCACTGCCACTCTGCCAGTGCTGCACTTCCTCTGCACGCCCCACTGCCGGAACTGCACTCCCTCTGCAGTGTCCCTCTGCCAGTGCTGCACTCCTTCTGCACAGCCCCTCTGCCAGTGCTGCACCCCCTCTGCAGTGTCCCTCTGCCAGTGCTGCACCCCCTCTGCAGTGTCCCTCTGCCAGTGCTGCACTCCCTCTGCAGTGTCCCTCTGCCAGTGCTGCACTCCCTCTGCAGTGTCCCTCTGCCAGTGCTGCACTCCCTCTGCACAGCCCCTCTGCCAGAGCTGCACTCCCTCTGCAGTGTCCCTCTGCCAGTGCTGCACTCCCTCTGCACAGCCCCTCTGCCAGTGCTGCACCCCCTCTGCAGTGTCCCTCTGCCAGTGCTGCACTCCCTCTGCAGTGTCCCTCTGCCAGTGCTGCACTCCCTCTGCAGTGTCCCTCTGCCAGAGCCGCGCTCCCTCTGCAGTGTCCCTCTGCCAGTGCTGCACTCCCTCTGCACAGCCCCTCTGCCAGTGCTGCACCCCCTCTGCAGTGTCCCTCTGCCAGGGCTGCACTCCCTCTGCAGTGTCCCTCTGTCAGTGCTGCACTCCCTCTACACAGCCCCTCTGCCAGTGCTGCACCCCCTCTGCAGTGTCCCTCTGCCAGGGCTGCACTCCCTCTGCACAGCCCCTCTGCCAGGGCTGCACTCCCTCTGCACTGCCCCCCTGCCAATGCTGCACTCCCTCTGCACAGCCCCTCTGCCAGGGCTGCACTCCCTCTGCAGTGCCCCTCTGCCAGGGCTGCACTCCCTCTGCACAGCCTCTCTGCCAGTGCTGCACTCCTTCTGCAGTGCCCCTCTGCCAGTGCTGCACTCCCTCTGCACTGCCCCCCTGCCAGTGCTGCACTCCTTCTGCACTGCCCCTCTGCCAGTGCTGCACTCCCTCTGCACATCCCCTCTGCCAGTGCTGCACCCCCTCTGCACAGCCCCTCTGCCAGTGCTGCACTCCCTCTGCACTGCCCCTCTGCCAGTGCTGCACTCCCTCTGCACTGCCCCTCTGCCAGAGCTGCACTCCCTCTGCACAGCCCCTCTGCCAGTGCTGCACTCCCTCTGCACTGCCCCACTGTCAGTGCTGCACTCCCTCTGCAGTGTCCCTCTGCCAGAGCTGCACTCCCTCTGCAGTGTATCTCTGCCAGAGCTGCACTCCCTCTGCACTGCCCCCCTGCCAGAGCTGCACTCCCTCTGCACTGCCCCCCTGCCAGTGCTGCACTCCCTCTGCAGTGTCCCTCTGCCAGAGCTGCACTCCCTCTGCAGTGTCCCTCTGCCAGTGCTGCACTCCCTCTGCAGTGTATCTCTGCCAGAGCTGCACTCCCTCTGCAGTGTATCTCTGCCAGAGCTGCACTCCCTCTGCACTGCCCCTCTGCCAGTGCTGCACTCCCTCTGCAGTGTCCCTCTGCCAGAGCTGCACTCCCTCTGCAGTGTATCTCTGCCAGAGCTGCACTCCCTCTGCAGTGTCCCTCTGCCAGTGCTGCACTCCCTCTGCAGTGTCCCTCTGCCAGTGCTGCACCCCCTCTGCAGTGTCCCTCTGCCAGTGCTGCACTCCCTCTGCACAGCCCCTCTGCCAGTGCTGCACCCCCTCTGCAGTGTCCCTCTGCCAGGGCTGCACTCCCTCTGCAGTGTCCCTCTGTCAGTGCTGCACTCCCTCTGCACAGCCCCTCTGCCAGAGCTGCACTCCCTCTGCAGTGTATCTCTGCCAGGGCTGCACCCCCTCTGCAGTGTCCCTCTGCCAGTGCTGCACCCCCTCTGCAGTGTCCCTCTGCCAGTGCTGCACTCCCTCTGCAGTGTCCCTCTGCCAGTGCTGCACCCCCTCTGCAGTGTCCCTCTGCCAGAGCTGCACTCCCTCTGCACAGCCCCTCTGCCAGAGCTGCACTCCCTCTGCACTGCCCCCCTGCCAGTGCTGCACTCCCTCTGCAGTGTCCCTCTGCCAGAGCTGCACTCCCTCTGCAGTGTCCCTCTGCCAGTGCTGCACTCCCTCTGCACAGCCCCTCTGCCAGAGCTGCACTCCCTCTGCACTGCCCCCCTGCCAGTGCTGCACTCCCTCTGCAGTGTCCCTCTGATAGAGCTGCACTCCCTCTGCAGTGTCCCTCTGCCAGTGCTGCACTCCCTCTGCAGTGTCCCTCTGCCAGAGCTGCACTCCCTCTGCACTGCCCCCCTGCCAGTGCTGCACTCCCTCTGCAGTGTCCCTCTGCCAGAGCTGCACTCCCTCTGCAGTGTCCCTCTGCCAGAGCTGCACTCCCTCTGCACTGCCCCCCTGCCAGTGCTGCACCCCCTCTGCAGTGTCCCTCTGCCAGTGCTGCACCCCCTCTGCACTGCCCCCCTGCCAGAGCTGCACTCCCTCTGCAGTGTCCCTCTGCCAGAGCTGCACTCCCTCTGCACAGCCCCTCTGCCAGTGCTGCACTCCCTCTGCAGTGTCCCTCTGCCAGAGCTGCACCCCCTCTGCAGTGTCCCTCTGCCAGTGCTGCACCCCCTCTGCAGTGTCCCTCTGCCAGTGCTGCACCCCCTCTGCACAGCCCCTCTGCCAGTGCTGCACTCCCTCTGCACAGCCCCTCTGCCAGTGCTGCACTCCCTCTGCAGTGTCCCTCTGCCAGAGCTGCACTCCCTCTGCAGTGTCCCTCTGCCAGTGCTGCACTCCCTCTGCACGCCCCTCTGCCAGAGCTGCACTCCCTCTGCACAGCCCCTCTGCCAGGGCTGCACTTCCTCTGCACGCCCCTCTGCCAGGGCTGCACTTCCTCTGCAGTGTCCCTCTGCCAGTGCTGCACCCCCTCTGCAGTGTCCCTCTGCCAGTGCTGCACCCCCTCTGCACAGCCCCTCTGCCAGTGCTGCACTCCCTCTGCACAGCCCCTCTGCCAGTGCTGCACTCCCTCTGCAGTGTCCCTCTGCCAGAGCTGCACTCCCTCTGCAGTGTCCCTCTGCCAGTGCTGCACTCCCTCTGCACAGCCCCTCTGCCAGGGCTGCACTTCCTCTGCACGCCCCTCTGCCAGGGCTGCACTTCCTCTGCAGTGTCCCTATGCCGGAGCTGCACTCCCTCTGCACAGCCCCTCTGCCAGTGCTGCACTCCCTCTGCACTGCCCCTCCGCTGGTGCTCACTCACTCTGGATTTCACAATCCACAAAGGAGTGTATCCTGAACCGTTATCTTTTTGTACTTATGTGGCCTTATCCTTCCCCACGCCAACAATCTGTTAATCTGCTGTTGGATTGATCCGGTGTTAAAACAAGAGGGACTGGTTCATGAAGTATATTGTTGAAAATTTGCTGCTTCCTGTATTTGCGGCTATTCTTGTCCTGTGTAATGTGCCGGCTTTGCTTGGTTGCGTTAATTGTAAAAAACTAGAGTTTATTTGAAATATTTTTTTAACAAATGCAAGTTCTCTCATTCACACTATACCTGGGCGTCCTTCACATAACCAGTACATTTTGTTGCAAATTTGGAGGACTAATTACCCTGATCCTAAACAGCAGGCCTCGTGTTTTCTGGAAATATACAGTTTTGACTCGGGATGCATTCCCGCTATCCTCCCCTTTCACGCCATTTCCAGTAGCTTCCCCATCACGGGATAATTCCTGGTCTGTAGTTGGACTGGGCTGCAGTCACTGGAACAGATTCATTCCATCTGGGCACAGTGGTTGATATTTGCACTACTGGGTGTTATCTGACCATCAGGTATGACAAACGTGACAATGCATGAGCATTGACATGGTTCTCTGACTGATGGTATTTGATCTCGTAAGAATGTGCAGATGTGCAGCTACTTCCTGCCAATGACAGAATTCCTTTATGTGGGCCAAAAATAGTTGTTAAGGGCCAGTGATCTGCCAACCAAACAGAGGACTGAGGCAGTTCAAAATGCCAGTGAACAGCCGTTTATTGTGATATTTTTGTGAGCGCCACGAAGAATCCAGCACGAGTTTGTGGAGTCAAACAGAAAGTAACTTTAATTCCAACAATATGTACAGACAGTTCTGATGCACGATCAATGACCACTAAAACAAGGTTGTAGTCCAACTGAAGGCTTTAATAAGCTAGATGTTTCCCCCAGCAGCTCAGGTACAAAATGAAGGCTGCTGGGGCGGCACGGGCTCTTATACCCCGCCTAGCAGGACGGAGCTACCATACATCTTAACCAATAGAAAGCATACAGTTTCCACCAATGGTGCTCCAGCCTACCAGGTACCGTAATACCTCTACTACCACATTCACCCCCTGTTAAAAAAGAGTCCGGCGGGGGTGGTGGCCTGATACTACAAACATGGCAACGTGGTAGAATTAGTTATGGAGGTACCGTAATACCTCCGTACAGCGTTTTGTAACTATTTACAATTCTGATAGCTATTTACAATCGATGATTTAAATTTACAGTTTACAGTTTACAATTTAAAATGAAGCGATCAGTCGATCGGGGGCCCTGATCGTCCTCTGTGATCGTCGGAGCTTCGGTGGTGACTCCGCTGGAGGCTCGGGCGTCTGTGACTCCGGGAGTGTGGCTTCGATCTCCATGGTAGCTTCGGCACCCCAAGACGGCGCTGGTGGGGAAAACGGTTGACCTGGGAAGGGAGCGCCTGCGGGGTGCGTCGGTGGGTGGGGGGGCCTAGACGGGGCCGGCGGAAGGACCGATCCTCCTGTAAGATGTCCTGGTGGGAGGGAGGGTGGGTCTGGTGTCTGGGGTGTGCGTTGGGCTCCGGCGGGCACCAGGACTCGTAGGGAGACCGTATCTTGTCGGCCGTCAGGGTACGCCACGTAGGCGTACTGGGGGTTAGCATGGAGCAGATGGACCCTCTCGACCAACAGGTCCGACTTGTGCGCCCGCACGTGATTTCGGAGCAGGATGGGTCCGGGTGCTGCCAGCCAGGTCAGGAGCGAGGTCCCAGATGGGGGACATCCTGGGGAAGGAGATGTTCGTGAGGTGTTTGGTTGGTGGTGGTACAAAGCAGTGAACAGATGGAGTGGAGGGCATCCAGGAAGACTTCCTGCCAGCGGGAGACTGGGGGGTTCCTGGACCGTAGGGCCAGTAGGATGGTCTTCCAGACCGTTCCGTTCTCTCTCTCTACCTGTCCATTTCCCCATGGGTTGTAACTGGTCGTCCTGCTCGAGGCAATGCCCTTGCTGAGCAGGAATTGACGCAGTTCGTCGCTCATAAAGGAGGACCCCCTATCACTGTGTATGGAAGCGGGGAACCCGAACAGTGCAAAGATGCTATGGAGGGCCTTGACGACGGTGGTTGTGGTCATGTCTGGGCAGGGGATGGCGAATGGGAACCGGGAGTACTCGTCAATCACGTTCAGGAAGTAGGGGAGGGGGCCTTTGAAGTCCATGCTGAGGCGTTCAAAGTGACGGGAAGCCTTTATCAGGTGCGCTTTCTCTGGTCGGTAGAAGTGCGGTTTCCATTCCGCGCAGATTTGGCAGTCCCTGGTGGCTGTCCTGACCTCCTCGATGGAGTAGGGCAGGTTGCGGGTCTTGACAAAATGGAAAAAGCGAGTAACCACCGGGTGGCAGAGGGCCTCGTGGAGGGCTCGGAGGCGGTCCACTTGTCCACTTGGGCTCATTTAGCTTCCCGGAACGGTACAAGATCTCATAGTTGTAGGTGGAGAGTTCGATCCTCCACCGCAAGATCTTGTCTATTTTTATCTTGCCCCGCTGTGCATTATCAAACATGAAAGCAACCGACCGTTGGTCAGTGAGGAGAGTGAATCTCCTGCCGGCCAGGTAATGCCTCCAATGTCGCACAGCTTCTACTATGGCCTGGGCCTCCTTTTCGACTGAGGAGTGGCGGATTTCACAAGCATGGAGGGTACAAGAGAAGAAGGCCGCTGGTCTGCCCTCTTGGTTGAGGGTGGCCGCCATAGTTACGTCAGACGCATTGCTCTCTACCTAGAAGGGGAGGGACTCGTCGTTGACGTGCATCATGGCCTTTGCAATGTCTGCTTTGATGCGGCTGAAGGCCTGGCGGGCCTCTATCGACAGGGGAAAAGCTGTGGATTGGATTAGGGGAAGTGCCTTGTCAGCATAGTTGGGGACCCACTGGGCGTTGTAACTGAAAAACCCTAGGCAGCACTTCAGGGCCTTGGGGCAGCGAGGGAGGGGGAACTCCAAAAGGTGACGCATGCATTCAGTGTCGGGGCCTATAACTCCATCATGCACTACGTAGCCGAGGATAGCTCGGCGGTCGGTGCTAAACACGCATTTATCCTTGTTGTATGTAAGGTTAAGGATTTTTGCGGTCTAGAGGAATTTTCGGAGGTTTATGTATTGGTCCTGCTGGTCGTGGCCGCAGATGGTGATATTATCGAGATACGGGAATGTTGCCGGTAAACCGTACCGGTCAACCATTCGGTCCATCTCGCGCTGGAAGACCGAGACCCCGTTGGTGACACTGAAGGGAACCCTTAAGAAGTGGTAGAGCCACCCATCTGCCTCGACAGCAGTGTATTTGCAGTCACTAGTGTGGATGGGGAGCAGGTGGTAGGCAGACTTGAGATCCACCGTCGAGAATACCTTATAATGCGCGATCCTGTTTACCAGGTCGGATGTGCGGGGGAGGGGGTACGCGTCCAGCTGCATAAACCTGTTGATGGTCTGACTGTAGTTGATGACCATCCTATGCTTCTCCCCGGTCTTTACCACCACTACATGAGCTCTCCAGGGGCTGTTACTGGCTTCAATGACCCCTTCCCTCAGTAGCCTTTGGACCTCTGACCTAATAAAGATCCGGTCCTGGGCACTGTACCGTCTGCTCCTGGTGGCGACGGGTTTGCAATCCAGGGTGAGATTCGCAAACAGCGAAGGCAGGTCGACCTTAAGGGTCGCGAGGCCGCAGACAGTGAGGGGGGGTATAGGGCTGCCGAATTTGAAAGTTAGACTTTGGAGGTTACACTGGAAGTCTAAACCCAGGAGTGTAGCCGCGCAGAGGTGGAGAAGGACGTAGAGACAGAAATTTTTGGACACCCTTCCCTGGACTGTGAGGTTTGCTACACAAAACCCCTTTATCTCCACTGAGTGTGAACCGGAGGCCAGGGAGATTGACGGAGTGGATGAGGAGAGAACAGCGCCTTACTGTGTCGGGGTGTATGAAGCTCTCTGTGCTCCCAGAGTTGATTAGGCGGGACGTCTCGTGCCCATTGATGAATACGGTCGTTGTAGCAGTTGAGAGTGTTCGAGGCCGTGACTGATCCAGAGTCACCGAGGCTAATCGCAGCAGTTGGGATTTCTCTTCAGGCAGTGCGTGGTCAGCCAAGCTGGGGTCCTGGGGGTTCATCCAAGATGGTGGCTCCCATTGGTCGCACATGGCTGGGGGTGCACAAAATGGCGGCGCCCATCCCTCTAACGTGGCGTCTGTGGGACAAGATGGCGGCGCCCGGGGTCTGCACATGGCCCTGGAGTAGGAAGATGGCGGCGGCCGCTGGCCGCACGGGGACCGTGGAGAGGTTTGTGGTGGCGGTCCGCATTCGCCACCGGAGACCGCGGCGACCGCACGGGCCTGGCATACCACCACGAAGTGGGCCTTTTTACCGCATCCCTTGCAGGTGGATGTGCGGGCCAGGCAGCGCTGGCGGGGGTGCTTGGCCTGCCCGCAAAAGAAGCAGCGGGCCCCCCCGGGGTTGCCAGGCCACCTTGCAGTGCAGGCCTGTGGGGGGATGTCTCGGGGTCGGCTGCAGAGGGGTTCCACGCTGCCCAGGGGGCTGCCGCGTGGTCGGGAACGTAAGCGCGGGCGTTCCTCGAAGCCACATCCAGGGAGCCTGCAAAGGCCACTGCCTCCTTGAGACCCAGAGTGTCTTTTTCTAGCAGTCGCTGGCGGATTTGTGACAAAAGCATACATGCCACGAAAGTGTCCCGGACCAAGAGTTCCGTGTGTTCGCTCGCCGAAACTTGTGGGCAGCCGCAGCTTCTTCCCAACACCAGGAGTGCGCGGTAGAATTCCTCCAGCGATTCCCCAGGGGTTTGTCGCCTTGTTGCAAGCAGGTGCCGGGCGTAGACCTGGTTTACCGGGAGAATATAGTGTCCTTTCAGCAGCTCTATTGCTGCATCGAAATCTTCCGCTTCCTCGATGAGGGTGTAAATCTCCGGGCTCACCCTTGAGTGCAGGACGTGCAGTTTCTGCTCTCCCGTGGATGTGTTTTCGGCCGTCTCGAGATACCCTTTAAAGCACGCCAGCCAGTGCTTAAAGATCGCCGCTGAGTTCGCCGCGTGGGGGCTAAGTTGCAGACACTCCGGCTTGATTTGGAGCTCCATCCTTTTTTTAAAACAAAACTAGCTTATTAAATTGATGCACGATCAATGACCGCTAAAGCGAGGTTGTAGTCCAACTGAAGGCTTTAATAAGCTAGATGTTTCCCCCAGCAGCTCAGGTACAGAATGAAGGCTGCTGGGGCAGCACGGGCTCTTATACCCCGCCTCGCAGGGCGGAGCTACCATACATCTTAACCAATAGAAAACATACAGTTTCCACCAATGGTGCTCCAGCCTATCAGTTACCGTAATACCTCTACTACCACAAGTTCACGACTGGTTCCATCTCCAGCTGGTACCACACTGGCCAGCTCTATTTATACAGCTGCACTGCTAATTAATGTCCCCCTCCTCATTGGGGGAGCTCATGGGTTGGGTCCTCCGTTTGGGTTCCCCCCACGCCGACGTGAAAATGGTGGACGACGTGAAAATGCCATGAAAACTGGCACAAAACGGCTACCGATTCCCCGTTTTGCTGGGGGCTAGCAGGGAGGCAGCGTAGAGCTCCCGGTACGACACTGAGCATTTCCAGTTCCGTAGCTGCGCATGCGCAGTACGGCGGCCTGCAGTGGGTGTGCTGTGTTTCATGGCGGATTCAGCCCGCGGCTCCAAACCGCACAAGTAGTGCCCCCCCTTTGGCCGCTCACGCACCCCGGACCACCCTCCCACATTACCCCTAACCCCAAAATGAAGCCCCCCCCTGTCCGCGGACCGGCCCTCCCCTGACTGTGGCGGCGCCAGACTGAGTAGGCAGCCACCACGCTAATTCACAACGATTGAGACCATGAGAGTCCCATGCCGTCGGGAACTCAGCCGGTCGGGGACGGAGCATCGCGGAGCGGGCCTCAGGGGGCAGAGAATGCAAAAACCACGCCGCCCCCGATATTGGCATCAAAATGGAATCTCCGCCCCATCGCAGAACGCAATTTCAGCGTCGGGGAGCGGAGAATCCAGCCCCGTATTTCGCTTGGAACATTGGCTTATCAATTGTCCCCAGCCAATGGGATTTGAACAGGTATACAGAAGTATTGGGCAGCATGGTGGCGCAGTGGTAGCACTGCAGCCTCACGGCGCCGAGGTCCCAGGTTCGATCCCGGTTCTGGGTCACTGTCCGTGTGGAGTTTGCACATTCTCCCCATGTTTGCGTGGGTTTCGCCCCCACAATCCAAAAGATGTGCAGGGTAGGTTTATTGGTCACGCTAAATTGCCCCTTAATTGGAAAAAATGAATTAGGTACTCTAAATTTATTTTTTAAAAAGGTATTTGCAAATATTGTGCCCTAGCTCGTAACGTGTACCTGTGTGCTTCACCCATGCCAACTTAAAAGGTCTTTCTGGCCTTGCGGACCCAAATGCCCCTTCTAGGTGGATCCACAGGCGGTACATCAGAGGTGGAGGCACCCTGCTGTGTAGCTCGCCCTGCGACCTGGGTCCCCTTTGGCCCCCAAATGGGCCTGGCAGTCTTCCGGGTGTCACGGGTGGTGTGCTGGTTCTGGCCGCTGCCCATCAGATGCACCAGGGACAGGTGGGGGAGATTCAGAGGCGCTGGTGGTGTTCCAGCACCGCCCCCTGCAGGTGTCACCAGCACGGGCCCCACCATCTCCTCCTCCCTCGGGATGCCCAATGGTCCCCAGGCTACTCCTTGGGAGCGGGAAGTGGCCGGAGCAAGCTCCAGGGTTTCCCCCGACATCTGGCACTGGAGTCCCACTTCTGTCTCGACCAGGGTCTCCATGCTTGCAGCCATGGAGCACAGGGATTGTGCCACCTCCCTCTGGGACTGGGCCGCGTCACTCAGTGACCAGGCCGGGTCCCTCTGGGCCTGGCTCAGGTCAGCCAGTGCCAGGTCAATGTTCTCGACGCTTGCACCCATGACCTGCTGTGACTGGTCTAAGTTCTGGAAAGCCACTGTAATGTCCATGTGGCCCTTGTACATGGCTGCCTGTGACATGGCCAGCCTGTTCTGTGCCCCGGCCACCTCCTGCACAGAGTGCCCCAGGCCGTGGACACCTTAACCTATGGCCGATACCTTCGTACCCAAGGCCTCTACCGCGGACACCACCCATACAGTGTTGGCCTGGGTGGCACACATTGCCGGCACCACGTCCTGCTCCGGCAGGCGGTTGGACTCCTCCAACTGCAGCTGGAGATGCTGAATCCTCGCTGGCAACCACTCATGTAGTCCCTGGCTCTGCAACTGCAGCTCCACTATAGATGGAACTGTCTGTTCCAGAAGCCCGAGACCTGCCCAGATGGCAGCTAGTCCCTGGGGTCCAGCCGCACTCCGACCATTTGCCCCATCGGGGGTTCCTCCTCCACCTGATATACCCACTGCATGTGTGTGTGGTGCACACTACATAGTGCCCCAGGAGCCTCATCACTAAAGTGCTCAACCGAGGTGAGTGCCTCTGGGATGGTGGAGGGTGTTGGAGACAGCTGTGACGGGAAGTCAGAGACATCCCTGGAAATGTGCTCTGGGATGTCGTGTGGTTGCAGCAGGGGGAGCAGGTCACCAGCCGGTCCCTCCTTGTCACCAGGAAAGGCACGGGGTTGAGGGAGGGAGGCGAGGGACTGCCCGCACTCCAATCCCACCATCTTTGTTGCTGGAATGAGAGTGTGTGGGGAGTGTAGTGCTAATATGTGGCTGCAGCTTGTCAAATTCTCCAGTGTCAATCCCAACCCCGTCGAATTACATGCCGGTGTGCGTTGGAATCCTAATTGACTCCGGGACTGGCGTCCCCAGTAGAACATCCGCGATTCAGTCCTGGCGTCAACACTGAGGGCTGGATTCTCCGATTTTGAGGCTATGTCTGGAGCATGTGTCCAGTCTTACGACCAAAAAGTTGGTGTTGCCCCCTCACCGAGGCTCCGTCCTAGCAGCAGCGCCACATAAAGCCCCCGGCCTTACCTGCAGATACGGACGGAGAATTTCCGGGTGCGTGGCTGCACATATGCACGTGGCGACCTGCAGCGGGCGCGCAGTACAACACACCGCCGGCCACAGGCGGACCCGGCCTGCCAGATACTGCCCTCCTGTAAATCCTCTCGCCACCCCTGGACCACCCCTACCAGTCCGCCTGCCCTCACCGAAGCCTCGCCACCCCCCCCAGTCAGCGGAACGGCTCCCCCCCCCCCCCCCCCCGACTGTGGCGACGATGCACACAGGCCGCTTCCGCCACGCGAGGTTGCGAAATCTCAGACCACAAGTGATCCACGCCATCGGGAAGACAGCCCATCTGGGGAGGAGCATCGGGGGAGGGCCTTCAGGTGACGTCCCAATGGCGTGCAGTGCACTCAGCATTTTGAAGGGTGGCGGCGCATCCAAAAAAAGGCACCACCCCCCCCCAATTTCGGCATCTAAAGGGATTCTCTGGGCAAATGCGATTTCGGCGTTGGCAATCGGAGAATCCCGCACATTTGAAATGGAGAATTCCACCCTGGGTGTTTAACTCAGCCTGTTGGAGTTGTTTTGATGAGGAACAGAGAGAGTTGATGAGGGTAATGTTGTTGATGTGGTTTACATGGAATTTCAAGAAGTCTAGATTAGTGCAGCTCCAACAACACTCAAGAAGCTCGACACCATCCAGGACAAAGCAGCCCCGCTTGATTGCTCCCCCTTCCACAAACATTCACTCCCTCCACCTCTGTCACACAGTGACAGCCATGTACACCATCTACACTGCAGTAACTCACCAAGGCTCCTTAGACAGCACATTCCAAACCCACAACCCCTACCATCTAACAGGACAAGGGCAGGAGATACCTGGGAACCCCACCACCTGGATGTTCCCCTCCAAGTCACTCACTACCCTGACTTAATAATAATCTTTATTATTGTCACAAGTAGGCTTACATTAATACTGCAATGAAGTTACTGTGAAAATCCCCTAGTCGCCACATTCCGGCGACTGTTCGGGTACACTGAGGGATAATTCAGAATGTCCAATTCACCTAGCAGCACGTCTATCAGGACTTGTGGGAGGAAAACGGAGCACCCGGAGGAAACCCACGCAGACACAGGGAGAACGTGCAGACTCCACACAGACAGTGACCCAAGCCAGGAATCAAACCTGAGACCCTGGCACTGTGAAGCAGCAATGTTAACCAGTGTGCTATCGTGCTGCCCTTGGGAATATATCGGCCGTTCCTTCACTGTCGCTGGGTCAAAATCCTGGAACTCCCTCCCTACACCTCAGGGACTGCTGCAGTCCAAGAATGCAGCTCACCATCACCTTCTGATGGGACAAATTAAGGATGGCTAACAAATTCTGGGGCTGGACAGCGATGCCCATGTTCCGAGATTGAATTGAACATTAAATGGGAGTGTCCGATTTGAAAGCATTTTGCGATGTGGGGTGATGTACTGCCTGTGGTATTATCAGGTATTGCTGTACCTAAGTGGCTGATGACCATTGGTTAAACCTAGGAGTTTACCATTGGCTGTTGATACATAGCTCCGCCCTGACAGGTGGAGTATAAGAACCGGTGCCGTCCCAGCAGCCTTCACTTTCTGTACCGAAGCTGCTGGGGAACAAGTTCTAGTCGATTAAAGCCTTCAGTTATGAAATCACTTTGTCTTGAGTGTAATTGATCGTGCATCAATTTAATCGACTAGACTTAAGCTGGAAGGATGGATCTCCGAATCAAACCGGAGTGCCTTCAACTCAGCCCCCACGCGGAGAACTCGGCTGGCGAGCTTTAAAGGCTACCTCGAGACGGCCGGAGGCACCCCCTCAGAAGGACAGAAAATGCATCTCCTGCGTTCAAGGGTCAGCCCTGGGATCTACACCCTTATCGAGGAGGCAGAGGACTATGATGCCGCGATCGAACTGTTAAAAGGACATTATATCTGCCCTGTAAATCAGGTCTACGCACGTCACCTGCTTGCAACTAGACGGCAAAGCCCCGGGGAATCGTTGGAGGATTTCTACCGGGCGCTACTGGTGCTGGGCCGAAACTGTGGCTGCCCGCAAGTTTCGGGGAGCGAGCACACGGAACTTTTAATCAGGGATGCCTTCGTAGCAGGTATGAGCTCCTCAGAGATCCGCCAAAGACTCCTAGAAAAGGACACCCTGGGACTTAGAGAGGCACAGGCCCTGGCAGGGTCCATGGACGTAGCCTCCGAAAACGCGCAGTCCTATGCGCCCGACCGTGCGGCGGCCTCCTGGGCTGTGTGGCACCCCGCAGCGGCAGCCCCACAGACCTTCCCCCTGACCCCGCAGGCCTGTGCTGCGAGACGGCACGCTAACGGCACTGGCCCCCGCTGTTTCTTCTGCGGGCAGGCGAATCATCTCCGCCCACGCTGCCCGGCCCGCACCGCACCTGGTGCGGCAAGAAGAGTCACTTTGTGGGGGTCTGCCATGCCTGTGCCGTGCCCACGTTCTCCAGCGACTCCCAACCGCCGCGGCAACCCCCCCTTCAGACCCCGACCAGCCAGCGCTCACCGCCACCCCCCTATCCTCGGGCCACGTGCGACACACGGGCGTGGCCATCTTGCCTCCCGGACACCATGCTGGACGGGTGGGCGCCGCCATTTTGTCCATCCCCGCCGCCATCTTGTCCATCCCCGGCCACCATGTGCGACACCATCTTGGATGGGGCCCCAGGCCCCCAGCACAGCCGACTACACGCTGCCCGATCAGAACTCGCAACTGCTTCATCTGGCCTCGGTGACACTGGACCAAAGTCGTCCTCGGGCACTCGTAACAGCAACAATGACGGTCTTCCTCAACAGCCACGAGACGTCTTGCCTGATTGACTCTGGGAGCACGGAAAGCTTTGTTCACCCCGACACGGTAAGGGGCTGTTCATTTGTTACCCACCCTGTAAACCAAAGGATTTCCCTGGCCTCCGGGTCACATTCGGTGGAGATAAAGGGGTTCTGCCCAGCGAACCTCACTGTCCAAGGCAGGAGATTCAACAATTTCTGCCTTTATGTCCTGCCGCACCTCTGCGTGGCTACACTCCTGGGGTTGGACTTCCAATGTAACTTGCAAAGCCTGACCTTTAAATTTGGCGGCCCTATACCCCCCTTACTGTCTGCGGCCTCGCGACCCTTAAGGTCGACCCGCCTTCCCTGTTTGCGAACCTCACCCCGAATTGCAAACCCGTCGCCACCAGGAGCAGACGGTACAGTGCCCAGGACCGGACCTGCATCAGGTCAGAGGTCCAAAGGCTACTGAGGGAAGGGGTCATCGAAGCGAGCAACAGTCCCTGGAGAGCTCAAGTAGTGGTGGTAAAGACTGGGGAGAAACATAGGATGGTCATTGACTACAGTCAGACCATCAACAAGTTTATGCAGCTGGACGCGTACCCTCTCCCCCGTATAGCCGACCTGGTAAACAGGATCGCGCAATACAAGGTCTTCTCCACGGTGGATCTCAAGTCCGCCTACCACCAGCTACCCCTCCGTAATGGTGACCGCAAGTACACTGCCTTCGAAGCAGATGGGCGGCTCTATCAATTTTTAAGAGTTCCCTTTGGTGTCACTAATGGGGTCTCGGTCTTCCAGCGAGAGATGGACCGAATGGTTGACCGGTACGGCTTACGTACAACGTTCCCGTATCTGGATAACGTCACCATCTGCGCCCATGACCAGCAGGACCACGACACCAACCTCCGCAAATTTCTCCAGACCGCGAAAATCCTTAACTTAACGTACAATAAGGATAAATGCGTGTTTAGCACCGACCGTCTCGCCATTCTAGGCTACGTAGTGCGAAATGGAGTTATAGGCCCCGACCCTGAGTGCATGCGCCCCTTTATGGAGTTCCCCCTCCCTCACTGCCTCAAGGCTCTGAAGCGCTGCCTAGGGTTTTTCAGTTACTACGCCCAGTGGGTCCCCAACTACGCAGACAACGTCCGACCCCTAATTCAGTCCACAACCTTCCCCCTGTCGACGGAGGCCCGCCAGGCCTTCAGCCGCATCAAAGCAGACATTGCAAAAGCCACGATGCACGCCATCGACGAGTCCCTTCCCTTCCAGGTCGAGAGCGATGTGTCCGACGTAGCTCTGGCGGCCACCCTCAACCAAGCGGGCAGGCCCTTCTTCTCCCGTACCCTCCACATTCGCCATTCCTTGGTCGAAAAAGAGGCACAAGCCATAGTTGAAGCTGTGAGACATTGGAGGTAATACCTGGCCGGCAGGAGATTCACTCTCCTCACGGACCAATGGTCGGTTGCTTTCATGGTCAATAATGCACAGCGGGGCAAGATTAAAAACGACAAGATCTTGCGGTGGAGGATAGAACTCTCCACCTTCAACTACGAGATCTTGTACCGTCCTGTCCTGCGGCATCAGGAGGCTTGTTTAGCTTCCCCGCCTCCGAGCCCCTCACGAGGACCTCTGCCACCCGGGGGTCACTTGTTTCTTCCACTTCATCAAGACCCGCAACCTGCCCTACTCCATCGAGGAGGTCAGAACCGTCACCAGGGACTGCCAAATCTGCACGGAGTGCAAACCGCACTTCTACCAGCCAGAGAGGGCGCACCTGATAAGGCTTCCCGTCCCTTTGAACGCCTCAGCATGGACTTCAAAGGCCTCTTCTCCTCCACCGGCCGCAACACGTATTTCCTGAACGTGATTGACGAGTACTCCCGGTTCCCATTCGCCATCCCCTGCCCAGACATGACCGCAACCACCATCATCAAGGCCCTCCAGGGTATCTTTATACTGTTCGGTTTCCCCCCGTACATACACAGTGATAGGGGGTCCTCCATTATGAGCGATGAACTGCGTCAATTCCTGCTCAGCAGGGGCAATGCCTCCAGCAGGACGACCAGTTACAACCCCCGGGGAAACGGACAGGTGGAGAGGGAGAATGGAACGGTCTGGGAGACTGTTCTACTGGCCCTACGGTCCAGGAATCTCCCAGTCTCCCGCTGGCAAGAAGTCCTCCCGGTGGCCCTCCGCGCCATCCGGTCGCTGCTCTGTACAACTACCAATCAGACACCTCATGAACGTCTCCTTGTTTTCCCCAGGAAATCCTCCTCCGGGACCTCGCTCCCAACCTGGCTAGCGACACCCGGACCCATCCTGCTTCGGACGCATGTGCGGGCGCGCAAGTTGGACCCGTTGGTCGAGAGGGTCCACCTGCTGCACGTTAACCCCCAGTACGCCTATGTGGCGTTCCCTGACAGCCGGCAAGATACAGTCTCCCTTCGGGACCTGGCGCCCGCTGGAACCCCACGCGCACCCGAACCATTACCCCCACCCCCACCCCCCCCACAGCACCTCACGGGAGGGTCAGCACTCCCGCCGCTCCTGCCTTGGCCCGCCCACCCACTGACGCCCCCTACAGGCCCCCCCCCCCCCCCCCTGTGTCAACCGTTTTCCCCAACAGCGCCGCCTAGGGGTGACGAAGCTGCCAGGGAGGCCGAAACCACGCTCCCGGAGTCACAACCACCTGGACCCCCACCAGAATCACCACCGAAGCCCAGACGATCCAGAAGGACGACCAGGCCACCCGATCGACTGATTGCTTCGCTGTGACTTTAACTGTGAACGAACACTTTGTAAATATTCTCGACAGCCCTGTAAGGAGGTATTACGGTAACTCCATATCTGATCATACCATGTTAAAGGCGACTGTTACCACTGGCCACCACCCCCGCCGGACTCTTCTTTAACAGGGGGTGAATGTGGTATTATCAGGTATTGCTGTACCTAAGAGGCTGATGACCATTGGTTAAACCTAGGAGTTTACCATTGGCTGTTGATACATAGCTCCGCCCTGACAGGCGGAGTATAAGAACCGTTGCCATCCCAGCAGCCTTCACTTTCTGTACCGAAGCTGCTGGGGAACAAGTTCTAGTCGATTAAAGCCTTCAGTTATGAAATCACTTTGTCTTGAGTGTAATTGATCGTGCATCACTGTCCAGCATTCAGATATAGTCTGGTGGAACCACAGAAAGTTATGCTGCATTAAGAGGCCGTTCAGCCCATCACGTCTGTGCTGGCCAAAGAAAGGGAAACTTTTAATTTGTTTTAATCCAATTTTCCAGGCCCTGGTCTGCAGCCTCCCGGGTTACAGCGTTCCATGTACGGATCCAGTTCCAATTAAACAAGTTCAATCTTCTATTCTGCAGGGAAGCATGGCAGGAGTTCTGAGAGTGATCCAGGAAAGACTCAGACTGAGATATCCCAATATTAGCAGGTAACTAGATCAATACACAACCATGGAGGGGTGGGGAGGGTCCGGTCCCGGCGGCAACTTTCCCAGCGGCAGGGAAGGCAGATTCAGTGGGAAATCTCATTGTCAGTGGCAGGACCAGATCCCACCACTGGCCAACGCTGGGCCATCTCTCACCGCCAAGAGACACACCGCGGGGTGGGGTGGGGGGGTGGTGGTTGGGGGAATGGATAATGCTCTTTCCTAATGTCACCATCCCTTTGTCACTCAGGACAGTTTGTGTCCTTGACAACATGCAGGGAGGGGATTGTGGGTCAGCGAGGCATGCTGGGTAAATTGAGTGAACGTATCGATCGTCCAGGAGCAGCAACAAAACCAATTGCATTTATATAGCCTCATCACACAGTACAGTCACTTCATAGGGTGTGATTGCCAAGAACAATTTGACCCTGAGCCAGGTGAGGAGATATTGCAGATACTGCGGCCAAAAACTCGGTCAAAGAGGTCACGTCTTAAAGGAGAGAGACAAACAGAGAGGGAGACGGAGAGGGACAGAGAGAGAGAGCGAAACAGAGAGAGAGAGGGAGAGATAGGGAGAAACAGAGAGGGAGATGGAGAGAGAGTCAGAGAGAGAGAGAAACAGAGTGGGAGCCAGAGAGAAACGGAGAGGAAGAGAGAAACAGAGAGAGAGAGAAACAGAGAGGGTGACAGAGAGAAGCAGAGAGAGAGAGAGAGAGAAACAGAGAGAGAGAAACAGAGAGGGAGACAGAGAGAAACGAAGAGAAAGAGAGAAATAGAGAGAGACACAGAGAGGGTGACAGAGGGAAGCAGAGAGAGAGAAACAGAGAGAGAGAAACAGAGAGGATGTCAGGGAGAAACAGAGAGAGACAGAAACAGAGAGGGAGACAGAGAGAGAGAGAAACAGAGAGAGAGGGAGAGAGAAACAGAGAGAGAGACAGAGAGACATAGAGGTGGAGAGAGAGACAGAGACAGAGAGATGGAGAGAGAAACAGAGAGGTAGAGAGAGAGACAGAGACAGAGAGAGACGGAGAGGTGGAGAGAGAAACAGGGAGAGAGAGAAACAGAGAGAGACAGAGAGGTGGATGTGGTGAACATATTATAGTAACCATTCACCACTGTATTACATTGTATCACGCTGTTGCTCATGTGGGCTCCACCTATGGACCATTGTACTGTACTACACTGATTGTATCATGTTGGTACTGTCATGATATTTAGATCAGCATATCATGGTGCAATCACACACACTGATGGACATGCAGTAGGACCAACCAGCACACACATAACATTGCAGCCAATCACCAGTGAGAGCACACACACTATAAAAACAGGGGACACTACAGTTCCCGCTCATTCCAGCAGCAGCCAGCTCAGAGCACCAAGCTCAGAGCCTGCCACTCAGACATTCACCATGTGCTGAGTGCCTCACCCAGATAGTGATAGGACAGGCTCCACAGATTAGCTGGTAATGCGCGTACCTAAGTTAGCAGTGTGCTGTTACAGTTGAGTAGTTAATAAAATGGAGTTACACCATCTCCAGCCGTGTTGGATCGTTTGTACATCAGAACACCCAACACGACAGGTGCCCTTGTGGGCTCTGCCCCTGGCTCCGCCCCCTTGAGGGGAGGTATAAAGAGCAGCTGCCCTGTAGGCGGCTCTCATTGCAGAGCAGTCGCAGGCAGGCACTGAACTAGTTGATTAAAGCCACTGTTCACTTCAACTCTGTCTCGTGTGAATTGATGGTCGCATCAGTGGAGAGAGAGAGAGACGGAGAGAGGGAACGTGAGAGAGAGACAGAGAGAGACGGAGAGAGAGAGAGGGAGCGTGAGAGAGAGACAGAGAGACAGAGAGAGAGAGGGAGTGAGAGAGAGAGAGACAGAGAGACCGAGAGAGAGAGACAGAGAGACAGAGAGAGACGGAGAGAGAGAGAGAGGGAGCGAGAGAGAGAGACAGAGAGACGGAGAGAGAGAGACAGAGAGAGACGGAGAGAGCGAGAGATGGAGCGTGAGAGAGACAGAGCAACGGAGAGAGAGAGGGAGAGAGAGAGAGAGACGGAGAGAGAGAGAGAGGGAGCATGAGAGAGAGACAGAGCAACGGAGAAAGAGAGGGGGCGAGAGAGAGAGACAGAGAGAGACGGAGAGAGAGAGAGAGAGAGGGAGCGTGAGAGAGAGACGGAAAGAGAGAGAGATGGAGCGTGAGAGAGACAGAGCAACGGAGAGAGAGAGGGAGAGAGAGATAGAGACGGAGAGAGAGAGAGAGGGAGCATGAGAGAGAGACAGAGCAACGGAGAAAGAGAGGGGGCGAGAGAGAGAGACAGAGAGAGACGGAGAGAGAGGGAGCGTGAGAGAGAGACAGAGCAACGGGGAGAGAGCGGGAGCGAGAGAGAGAGACAGAGAGACAGAGAGAGGGAGCGTGAGAGAGAGACAGGGCAACAGAGAGAGAGAGGGAGCGAGAGAGAGAGACAGAGCAATGGAGAGAGAGAAGGAGCGAGAGAGAGAGACAGGGAGACAGAGAGAGAGAGAGACAGAGAGAGAAAGAGAGAGAGACAGAGAGGTGGGGAGAGAGAGAAACAGTGAGAGACAGACGGAGAGAAAGAGAGAGAGAGATAGAGAGAGAGGCGGGGAGAGACAGAGAGAGAGGGAGTGAGAGAGGTGGAGAGGTTTCGGGAAGGAATTCTAGAGCTCACGGCCTAAGGCAGCTGAAGGCACGGCCACCAATGATGGAGCGATGGGAATCAGAGGATTCTCAAGAGGCCGGATTTGGAGGAGCACAGAGATCTCAGAGGGTTGTAGAAGCTAGAGGAGGTGACAGAGATAGGGAGGGTTGTAGGGACTGGAGGAAGTTACAGATATATGGAACATTATAGGGGCTGGAGGAGGTTACAGAGGTATCGAGGGTTCTAGGGGCTCGAGGAGATTATACAGATAGGGAGGGCTGAGGGGCTGGAACATTACAGTGATAGGGAGGGTTTTAGGGGCTGGAGGAGGTTACAGAGATCGGGAGGGTTGCAGGGGCTGGCGGAGGTTACAGAGATAGGGAGGGCTGAAGGAACTGGAGGAGGTTATAGAGATAGGGAGGGTGGTATGGGCTGGAGGAGGTTACAGAGGAGAAAGCTGTAGGAGCTGGAGGAGATTAAAGGGAAAGGAAGGTCTGTAGGGGATGGAACTGATTACAGAGGTAGGGAGAGTTGTAGGAGCTGGAGGAATGTACAGAGATAGGGACGGTTGTAGCGACTGGAGCAGGTTACAGAGATAGGGAGGTTAGTAGGGACTGGAGGAGATTACAGATATAATAATAATCTTTATTAGTGTCACAAGGCTTTATTAGTGTCATTAATTCAGGGGCTAGTTTAGCACAGGGCTAAATCGCTGGCTTTGAAAGCAGACCAAGGCAGGCCAGCAGCACGGTTCAATTCCCGTACCAGCCTTCCCAAACAGGCGCTGGAATGTGGCGACTAGGGGCTTTTCACAGTAACTTCATTTGAAGCCTACTTGTGACAATAAGCAATTTTGATTTCATTTCATTTCATCAAGTAACACAAGTGTCACAAGTGACATTAACACTGCAATGAAGTTACTGTCAAAACCCCCGAGTCGCTGTAATGATTTAAAAATAAATTTAGAGTACACAAATTATTTTTTTTTCCAATTAAGGAGCAATTTAGTGTGGCCAATCCACCTAACCTGCACATCTTTGGGTTGTGGGGGTGAAACCCACACAGACACGGGGAGAATGTGCAAACTCCACACGGACAGTGACCCAGGGCCGGGATTCGAACCCAGGTCCTCAGCGCCGCAGTCCCAGTGCTAACCTGCGCCACATGCCGCCGCCGAGTCACTGTATTGATATGTATAAGTGAATATAACTAAAGGGTTAATTATAACATCTAGTTGTAACACTACCACTAGAGGGCACCACTAGATCCATCTATAAGTATCAGCTCCCAGAGGATCTTGGTCTCTTTCAACCCAAGAGTGTTTAGAAAGCAGTAGTGTATGATAGATAGCTCTCAGTACAGTTAGTATTTATAGATGTGAATCAGTTAATTCATTCATATTTAATTTCTTGGTTTAATTAGTTCAGAGATAGTTCTGTAGTGTCGAACTCAGATATAATCAATCGTTACTTTAATAAATTAGTTTGCTTTAAGTTGGAGACTCGCGGTTTCTTCAGGATCACACCAGACCATCAGCATCAACAGCAACTAGTAACGATACATATTACGAGACCCAGTAATATAACAGTCGCCACATTCCGGCGCCTGTTCGGGTACACTGAGGGAGAATTCAAAATGTTCAAATCACCGAACAAACACGTGTTTCGGGACATGTGGGAGGAAACCGGAGCACCCGGAGGAAACCCACGCAGACACGGGGAGAACGTGCAGACTCCGCACAGACAGTGACCCAAGCCGGGAATCAAACTCGGGTCCCTGGCGCTGTGAAGCACCAGTGCTAACCACTGTGCTACCGTGCCGTCAGGGAGGATTGTAGAGGGCTGGAGGAGGTTACTGAGACAGGAGGGTTGTAGGAGTTGGAGGAGTTTACAGAGAAAATGGAGGGTTGAAGGGCTGGAGGAGGTCACAGAGATAGGGAGGGATGTAGGGGTCTGGAGGAGGGTACAGAGATAGGGAGGGATGGATCCATAGGAGGATTTGAAAACAAGTATTTGGACATTGGAGAAATCGGAATGGATTTTCCAGAGGGAATTATAACACTGGTTGACGTGTTCTCCCCTATTGCTTTTTTCAGCTGCCTGGTCATACACTACACAATCGCCGCTCGAGAGAAATTCTTCTCCGGGAAACTGGTCGGACAACGGATCAATTGTTTGGTCCTGGCCATTGTCCAGATCATTGAGGAGGAGCTGCAAGGGGTACAAGTCGATCTCTCTGATGTTACTGCCACGGTTAGTCTAAACCCCCTCCTCTCCCCGTCTCTCTCACCTTACCAGGAGACCCTCCTCTCCCAGTGTCCCACCCAGTAACAGGAGACCCTCCTCTCCCCATGTTCCTCTCAGTAACAGGAGACCCTCCTCTCCCCATGTTCCTCTCAGTAACAGGAGACCCTCCTCTCCCCGTGTCTCCCTCAGTAACAGGAGACCCTCCTCTCCCCGTGTCTCCCTCAGTAACAGGAGACCCTCCTCTCCCCGTGTCCCTGTCAGTAACAGGAGACCCTCCTCTTCCCGTGTTCCTCTCAGTAACAGGAGACCCACCTCTCCCCGTGTCTCTCTCAGTAACAGGACACCTTCCTCTCCCCGTGTCTCTCTCAGTAACAGGAGACCCTCCTCTCCCCGTCTCCCTCGCCTCACCAGAAGACCTTCCTCTCCCCATGTTCCTCTCAGTAACAGGACACCTTCCTCTCCCCGTGTCTCCCTCAGTAACAGGAGACCCTCCTCTCCCCGTGTCTCCCTCAGTAACAGGAGACCCTCCTCTCCCCGTGTCTCTCTCAGTAACAGGAGACCCACCTCTCCCCGTGTCTCTCTCAGTAACAGGAGACCCTCCGCTCCCCGTGTCCCTCTCAGTAACAGGACACCTTCCTCTCCCCGTGTATCTCTCAGTAACAGGAGACCCTCCTCTCCCCGTGTCCCTGTCAGTAACAGGACACCTTCCTCTCCCCGTGTCCCTCTCACTAACAGGAGACCCTCCTCTCCCCGTGTCTCTCTCACCTTACCAGGAGACCCTCCTCTCCCCGTGTCTCCCTCAGTAACAGGAGACCCTCCTCTCCCCGTGTCCCTGTCAGTAACAGGACACCTTCCTCTCCCCGTGTCCCTCTCAGTAACAGGAGACCCTCCTCTCCCCGTGTCCCTGTCAGTAACAGGAGACCCTCCTCTTCCCGTGTTCCTCTCAGTAACAGGTGACCCTCCTCTCCCCGTGTCTCTCTCAGTAACAGGTGACCCTCCTCTCTCCGTGTCCCTCTCAGTAACAGGACACCTTTGTCTCCCCGTGTCCCTCTCAGTAACAGGACACCTTCCTCTCCCCGTGTCTCTCTCAGTAACAAGAGACCCTCCTCTCCCCGTGTCTCTCTCAGTAACAGGAGACCCTCCTCTCCCCGTGTCTCTCTCAGTAACAGGAGACCCTCCTCTCCCCGTGTCTCCCTCAGTAACAGGTGACCCTCCTCTCCCCGTGTCCCTCTCAGTAACAGGAGACCCTCCTCTTCCCG